>NC_080738.1:20547527-20655027 GCF_019097595.1 Hemibagrus wyckioides | reverse complement strand
CTGCTCTATAACCCACACTGCCCTACACCCCACTCCACACCTGCTCTATAACCCACACTGCCCTACACCCCACTCCACACCTGCTCTATAACCCACACTGCCCTACACCCCCTACATAACTCACACTACACCCCTCTCTACCCCCTGTGGCTACTGCATGGAAAGAGCTCATGCAAACACTGTGAAGGGAGGGGTATTCTGCAACTGGCCTCCTGACTAGAAGGTCATGTGTTCATATCCCAGCACCACCAAGCTGGAAGCACTAGTTCATGCTTTTGTTAGCTCTAGGTTGGATTATTGTAATGCCTTACTGTCTGGATGTTCCATTAGGAGCAGAAACAAGCTCCAGTTAGTCCAGAACATCAGCAGCCAAAGTAGAACTAGAAGATATGAACACATCACTCCTATCTTTGCCACACTGCACTGACTACCAGTTACATTTCGCATTGATTATAAAATACTATTACTGATCTATAAAGCACTAAATGGTCGCAGCACTGAAATGTCAGATGCTTCATTAGTACCTAGAATATGTCTACAGCAGGGGGCGGAGCTTTCTCTTACAAAGCCCCACAGTTATGGAACACCCTTCAGATTAGTGTTGGGGATTCAGACACAGTCTCAGTGTTTAAGTCTAGGCTGAAGACACATTCATGTAGTCAATCTTTCTATAAATAGTTTTTCTTAGGTAAAGGAGCAGATCTGGAAGGTTCATTAAAGAGTGTTTGGTGTACTGGGATGTCTGGATGCTGTCTCCTCCTCATTCTCACACAGTTGCTCTGGCTTGTTGACAGTGGAGAAGCGAGCAGCTCTACGTCCCAGGACACCCTTGAGTCTGGGTCACCTGGTTCTTCCTTTTAGTTACTTTTAGTTCCTGCTTGGACGCAACAAGATGGCTGTGAATGGTCTCACTTGGATAGCCCTGGGATTGCACTTAATGAAAATAGCTTATGCTTTAAGTCTCATTAATTATTCAAGAAATAACTTCACTTGTAGACTAGTGAATTAAATACTACTGAAATGAAACAAATACCTGACGTTTATACTGAAAAAAACTTTCAACATACTGACCACAGCATGACTTTATAGTACACAGTTACAGCAAAGTAATGATTTATAAATGATTATAATCACACTCTGTGTTTATAATGATTTATAATCCCACTCTCAGTGTTTATAATGATTTATAATCCCACTCTCAGTGTTTATAATGATTTATAATCCCACTCTCAGTGTTTATAATGATTTATAATCCCACTCTCTGTGTTTATAATGATTTATAATCCCACTCTCTGTGTTTATAATGATTTATAATCCCACTCTCTGTGTTTATAAATGATTTATAATCCCACTCTGTGTTTATAAATGATTTATAATCCCACTCTCAGTGTTTATAATGATTTATAATCCCACTCTCTCTGTTTATAATGATTTATAATCCCACTCTCAGTGTTTATAATGATTTATAATCCCACTCTGTGTTTATAATGATTTATAATCCCACTCTCAGTGTTTATAATGATTTATAATCCCACTCTCTGTGTTTATAATGATTTATAATCCCACTCTCAGTGTTTATAATGATTTATAATCCCACTCTCAGTGTTTATAATGATTTATAATCCCACTCTCTGTGTTTATAATGATTTATAATCCCACTCTCAGTGTTTATAATGATTTATAATCCCACTCTGTGTTTATAATGATTTATAATCCCACTCTGTGTTTATAATGATTTATAATCCCACTCTCAGTGTTTATAATGATTTATAATCCCACTCTGTGTTTATAATGATTTATAATCCCACTCTCAGTATTTATAATGATTTATAATCCCACTCTCAGTGTTTATAATGATTTATAATCCCACTCTGTGTTTATAATGATTTATAATCCCACTCTGTGTTTATAATGATTTATAATCCCACTCTCAGTGTTTATAATGATTTATAATCCCACTCTCAGTGTTTATAATGATTTATAATCCCACTCTCAGTATTTATAATGATTTATAATCCCACTCTCTGTGTTTATAATGATTTATAATCCCACTCTCAGTGTTTATAATGATTTATAATCCCACTCTCAGTGTTTATAATGATTTATAATCCCACTCTGTGTTTATAATGATTTATAATCCCACTCTCAGTGTTTATAATGATTTATAATCCCACTCTCCCATTGATCTTATTGTTATTATCTCGAATCTCTAATACCTAAATATTAGCTTTGCAACAGAACCAATCATTGTTCTCTTTCAATGCTGTTTTTAATGTCTTTTTGAACCCACACAATTTTTTCTTCATGCTTCTAAGTAAAGTCAACAGAAAGAGTCAACAAAAGTTGACCTCCCTATACGAGTACTATCAGGAAATGTTTGTGATGTAAACTAAGGGTCTCTGTCACATTTACATTACTTTACATTACAGAAGTCACAGTCTGAGATTAGCATTAGCGTTAGGTAAAATTCATAAGCTTTAAGTGCACATGAATAAATAAAAAGACACGAGAAACAGACAGTAACAGGAAAGTGGTTAGTAACAGAGAGTGAAACAGAGAGAGAGAGAGAGAGAGAGAGAGAGAGAGACTGCTGAGTCATACATCATTAACCTAGGCTGGACAAAAAAGGGGGTGGGGCATAATGCCATTTCCTGGAATTAGCAATGTTCATCACAGCTCACTTTAGCAATCTGATTTGTGTTTGTCTCATTTGATTCAGCACTGGACAGCTCCAACCTCATAGCATTAGCCTTTTCCTCTGGTCATTTTAATGGTGTTTGTTTTCAGTAGAACAGTGTCCAAGAGCATGATCTTGAGTAACACATGCACACACTTTAGTTGTTAGCACTGGGTTTTACTCTGCAGATGATTTGTTGATAAAAGCTAATGTAGAACTATCCATAATGTACTGAAGCACATGCTTTTAAAAAGATCTGGTCATTTAAACCCTAACCCTGATCTCAGAAACAAATCTGTTTCTCCGTTTACCAACTAAAATCTGTGTGTGTGTGTGTGTGTGTGTGTGTGTGTGTGTGTGTTTTCGTTCCCTGTGTTGCAGATGCAAATCAGAGGTTAGAAATCTGGCATGCTATCAGGTGTAAGAGAGAATATTCGCCTGATTCACTCTACACATAATGAAAGGATGTAAACATTGAGCTGAGTGTCAGAGAGAGAGGGACTACAGGACACACACACACACACACACACAGAGGGAGTGTCAGTGCAAATAGAGATTGTAATTGTATTTTGTGTGTCTGTGTGTAGACGAGATGATGCTCAGATATGTGTGTGTGTGTGTGTGTGTGTGTGTGTGTGAGAGAGACCGTCCATTACCGAAATCTGATTACATCTGAAACTGACCTCCTCAACAGGAAGCTGTATCTCTCCCTCTCTCTCTCTCTCTCTCTCTCTCTCTCTCTTTCACACACACACACACAGTTTCTGATGTATGACATCATCGCAAAGCAATAATGTGTAGCATTCAATTACACATTTATGACTTTGTGTAGAGTACACACACACACACACACACACACACACACAGTGACCTTGTTAGTGTACACTAATCAGTAGAAAGCTCACTGTTATACTGGACTGGGGCGAGATCCTGAAATGGTTAAAGAACTGGAAAGTATGTGTTTAAAAGTCAAATCGTAAAACACACACACACACACAGGAGGCCTACAGCTGTTTGGCTGACATACATAATCAAGCATGAGCGCGAGCCTCCGTCACCAGGCTAACGCCCCTCATCACCCATCCTCGTCCCCGCACCCCCGCATTCCCCCGCACTGACCTGGCGCACACGGCCCTGATGCGGCGGGGATCCTCCCTCCGGCGAACTGCTGCACGAGGAGGCCATGTTCTCTATCTCTCACGCGCCTTCCTCCACGCACACTGTGTTCGCGCGCTAATCACAGATGAAAAGACAGAAAGCTCGCGCGGTCAGTGGGAGCGTCCTCAGCTCCGGTGCATCCTGAACAGCGCGAGACTCCGGCCTCTGTTCTCCTCCGTCTGTCCTCTTCTCGTGTGACAGAGCAGAGCGCGAGTCTCTATAACCGCACGCGCGTGTATGTGCACGCGTGCGAAGGAGGGCGCGTATGGCGCGCGCGAGGGAGGGAGAGAGAGAGAGAGAGAGAGAAAGAGAGGAAATCTCTGCAGCACGCGCACTTCTCTTGCTGCAGAATGAAAGCGTTCGTGATAGTGATGGATTCTAATTATCTGATGCTGATACCGAGAGGAGGAAAAAGAAAAGCAGTGATGATGATGATGATGATGGACACGAGCTCAGACCGGGCGGCACCGCGGGGCGCGTACAGTATCTTCACTCCCTCCTCTCTCGCTTAAGAATACAGCAGCACACATGTAGGCGCTCGCGCAAAGATCAATAAGCAAAGCTTTTAGCGAGAGAGACAGGATGCTTGTAATGGAGAAATGTGTTCACTCAGCAATACACACACACACACACACACACACACTAAACAACATCTGAGAGCTCCGGAGAATAAAATCCCCCAAACAACCTGTCCACCCCCCACCCCCGTCCCCTCATCTGGACAGGATGGGGGGGTGTTTGTTACAATGGGAGTCTGATTCAGTAGTCTGATTCAGTAGTTTGATTCCATGATCGGATTCAGTAGTTTAATTCAGTAGTTTGATTCCATGATCGGATTCAGTAGTTTGATTCAGTAGCCTGATTCAATAGTTTGATTCAGTAGTTTGATTCAGTAATCTGATTCAGTAGCCTGATTCAGTAGTTTGATTCAGTAGCCTGATTCAGTAGTTTGATTCAGTAGTTTGATTCAGTAGTCTGATTCAGTAGTTTGATTCAGTAATCTGATTCAGTAGCTTGATTCAGTAGCTTGATTCAGTAGTTTGATTCAGTAATCTGATTCAGTAGTTTGATTCAGTAGCCTGATTCAGTAGGTTGATTCTGTAATCGGATTCAGTAGTCTGATTCAGTAGTTTGATACAGTAATCAGATTCAATTCAATTCAATTCAATTTTATTTGTATAGCGCTTTTAACAAAGAGCATTGTCTCAAAGCAGCTTTACATGAGAAACAACATAAGAAAACAACAAACATATAAACAGACAGACAGACAGACAGACAGACAGACAGACAGACAGTCCTAGATGTTATCCCAAGTGAGCAAGCCTGAGGTGACTGAGGCGACTGTGGCAAGAAAAACTCCCTTAGATGGTAAGAGGAAGAAACCTTGAGAGGAACCAGACTCAAAAGGGAACCCATCCTCATTTGGGTGACAATTGTGTGATGTAGATACAGCATGTGTATAGTGTTATGTAAATCAATAAGGAGGTCGTTGTCCACAGCGCTGCTTGAATATCCCAATCCTCACAAGCAGAACCCGGCTGGAGCTGGTCCATCTCCGGATGCCACTGGAGCACAGTCTCTGTATGCCTCGGGATGGGTAGAAGAAGGGAAACAATGGAACAGCATTAGCGTAGCTGCTGTTCATAATATTAGCAGTACTAGATGATAATGTGTATTTAATCAGATGTACTGGAGCACAAGGTTATGGGATGTGTTAGATGTATGTCAGGATAAAGAGATAAGTCTTTAGTCTACATTTAAACTGGGAGACTGTGTCTGAGCCCCGAACACTGTCAGGAAGACTATTCCAAAGTTTAGGAGCTAAATACGAAAACGCTCTACACCCTTTTGTGGACTTTAATATTCTGGGAACTACTAGAAGTCCGGAATTTTGTGATCTTAAAGAGGGTGGTGGATTGTAGCGTGTTAGAAGACTGGAGAGATAGGTGGGAGCTAAACCAATTAGAGCCTTGTACGTGAGTAGAGCTAATTTATAGTCAATTCTAAACTTCACAGGTAGCCAGTGCAGGGATGATAATATTGGGGTTATATGATCATATTTTCTTGATCTGGTAAGAACTCTGGTGGCTGCATTCTGGACTAACTGTAGCTTGTTTATTGAAGATGCAGGACAAACACCTAGTTGTCACGAGGCCTGAACACCAGAGGGAGCCATCGCCCGAATATTAACTGTTTCTGCTCACTTCTGGTTCTATGACCTATATAAGCTGCACGCTTTTGCTGCACGGATTTTTGTTTCCTTTGTGTTACCTGCCAAGCCTTGATTTATCGATAGTCTCGTTTCCTCGTGTATGACCTTGCTCGTTTTCTTCTGACTTTTTTTTTTGGACTAGCGTTTTGGTTTTGACTTTCTCTTCATTGCTTTCTGGTTTTCGACTCTATCTTTTCTGTGACCTCGACCAAGATCTTAGCCTTTGGCCCTTTACATCATCCGCGTATGGATTCTAATACTCTTACGTCTGACGGGACGTTACAGAATGCTTCGCCAGAGATGAGTCCAGCGGATATGCAAGCAGCGCTGTGGCGGCAGCGCGTCCTTATTCAAGCTTACCAGGCAGAGGTCGACGTGCTGAAGGCAGCTAACCACCAGCTCCAGCAGCAGCCACTGGATCAGGCAGCGGCCGCCACTCCAGCGCATGACGCCCGCCGCGAACTTCCTCGTTTTGCCCTTCCTGAGAAGTTTGACGGATCCGCCGATCGTTGCCGAGGTTTTCTTCATCAGTGTGATAACTATTTTGCTCACCAACCTGAGGCTTACCGCGACGAAAGAACCAGGTGCGCGTTCATATTATCCTTACTAACCGGTAGAGCGCTAGATTGGGCAGCAGCAGTTTCGGATTCTGACCCCCAAGTTAAATCATCCGCGGATTATTTCGCTAATTTAATTAAGGAAGTGTTCGAATACCCGGCGGGCGGCAAGGATGTTTCCGTTCAGCTGCTGGAATTACGCCAGGGGAGGGAAGCCGCCGTGGATTACGCTATAAAATTCCGCACGTTGGCAGCGCAGTCGGGATGGAATGCTACTGCACTCATGGCAGTCTTCCGCGAGGGGCTCAACCTGGAGTTACAAGCAGAAATGGCATGCCGCGACACGAACGTCACGGTGTCCCAATATATTTCCACTGCCATCCGTCTGGATAACCTGCGTCGCCAGCACCGCCCTACAGCCGCCACCTCACGCCCCCGCCGCGTTATAAAATGGAGGAGCGACCGCACACAGAGGATTATTCTGAACCCATGCAGCTGGGAAGGGCACGAGTCACAGCAGAGGAGCGTGAACGGCGTACTAAACTCAACCTCTGCTTCTACTGTGGAAAACCCGGTCATAGACTGCCATCGATGATCAGCCCATCGGAGGGGGCCTCATTTCTCGGCAAACCCAACCTACTGACCTCCAACTTGGATTATTCCATCATGAACGTTTATCATTCTTTGTCATCTCCTCCCCATTCAACCCCATAGTGCTGGGCCTTCCATCTCTACAGCTTCACGACCCAGACATCTCCTGGAAGGACGGAGACCTCCGAAAGTGGGCCCCTTTCTGCATAAAGAACTGTTTTTTGAACCACACTCCACGTCCATGCCTCGCTACTTCTATTGAAAGCCCAGCTTCGTCCAGCCCCACTTTGCTCCCTCCTGAATACTACGAGCTACGTGAAGTGTTTAGTAAGGAAAAAGCAACCAGGCTCCCACCACACAGACCATGGGACTGCACCATTGAACTCCTCCCCAATGCCGCCCCTCCTAAGAACCGAGTTTACCCTCTCTCCATCCCAGAAAAGAAAGCTATGGAGGACTACATCGAAGAAGCCCTTGCAGCGGGTTATATACGGCCCTCTACATCTTCGGCGGCGGCGGGTTTCTTCTTTGTGGAAAAGAAGGATGGAGGGCTCCGCCCATGCATTGACTATCGCAGTTTGAACGCTATCACCGTGCCCTACCCTTATCCTCTCCCCTTAGTTCCAGCCGCCCTTGAACAGCTACAAGGGGCCAAGGTGTTCACCAAACTCGATCTACGCAGTGCCTACAACCTGATCAGGATAAGAGAAGGAGACAAATGGAAGACTGCTTTCCACACCACTAATGGACACTACGAGTACCTAGTCATGCCTTACGGACTCACTAACGCCCCGGCGGTGTTTCAATCCATGATAAATGAGATATTCAGGGACATGCTCCACAGCCACATAATAGCCTACATTGACGACATTTTGATCTACTCATCAGACTTGAAACAACATGTTTCCCACATTCGAGCAGTCCTCCACCGCCTGGCAACCCATAACCTCTTCGTGAAGTTGGAAAAGTGTGAGTTCCACCATTCCTCCATCACGTTTCTTGGTTACGTGATCTCTCAAAAGGGGGTGGAGATGGACCAGTCCAAAGTGTCCGCGATCATGTCCTGGCCTGAGCCCACCAATGTTAAAGGCCTCCAGCGATTCCTGGGGTTTGCTAACTTTTATCGCCGTTTCATCCGGAACTATAGCACCATAGCCAGTCCCCTGACCTCGTTATTAAAGGGGAAACCACAGAAACTAAAATGGACTGATCAAGCCCGAACAGCCTTCGATAAGCTTAAGCACAGCTTCTCCTCCGCCCCTATACTCCGACACCCACGACCTGACTTACCTTTTACAGTAGAAGTGGACGCCTCGAACAGCGGGGTGGGAGCAGTACTCTCTCAACACCAGCCAGAGTCCGGCAAACTACATCCCTGTGCCTTCTACTCTCGGAAACTAACACCGGCGGAATTGAATTACGACGTGGGCAATAAGGAACTTCTAGCTATGAAGGTTGCCCTCGAGGAATGGAGACATTGGTTGGAGGGGGCAGCTCACCCGTTCCTCATACTCACAGATCACCGTAACCTGGCGTACCTCCGAGAAGCTAAGCGCCTCAATCCACGCCAAGCCAGGTGGGCCTTATTTTTCTCACGGTTCAAGTTCACGGTCACCTATCGTCCCGGCACAAAGAACGGGAAAGCAGACGCCCTCTCCAGAATCCATGAGGTCAGCGAATCACCCTCACACCCTAGTAATATACTCCCACCATCCGTTTTAGTAGCCCCCATTCGTTGGGATTTCATGGGAGAAATTGAAAGGGCTTACACCTCCGAGGCTCCTCCCCCAAATTGTCCACCCTCCAAACGTTATGTTCCCACCACGTACCGTCTAAGACTGATCAGGTGGAGGCATGAATGCCCCAGCTCCGGCCACCCTGGCATCCATCATACGGCCCAATTGCTGCGTCGCACCTTTTGGTGGCCTTCTCTTCACCAGGATGTAGAAAGGTTTGTACGCTCATGCTCCATCTGCGCCCAGTCCCGAACCGATCGCCATCTGCCTGAAGGCCTGTTGGAGCCCCTACCCGTCCCACGCCGTCCCTGGTCTCACATTTCTATTGACTTTCTCACTGACCTCCCCGACTCACAGGGCTTCACAACCATCATGGTTATCATTGACCGGTTTTCCAAGGCATGCAAATTAGTTCCCATGAAGGGATTACCTACTTCCATGGAGACCTCCGTAGCCATTTTCCACAACGTCTTCCGGAATTTTGGGCTCCCCGAGGACATAGTATTGGATCGGGGGCCACAGTTTACCTCCAGGGTCTGGCAGGAGTTCTGCAAGCAACTGAGAATCAAAGTCAGTCTGAGCTCAGGATACCACCCCCAATCTAACGGGAAAGCCGAACGTCTGAACCAAGAACTAGGAAGGTTCTTGAGGGCTTACTGCAGCAAGGAACAGCATCGATGGAGTGAATTCCTCCCATGGGCCAAATACGCTCAGAACTCCCTCACCCATTCCTCTACGGGGCTGACACCCTTCCAATGTGTTTTTGGCTATCAACCACCCCTGTTCCTGTGGTCCAGGGAGCCCTCAGACGTCCCCGCGGTTGACGAATGGTCCAGGCGAAGCCAGGAGATCTGGGAACGAGCCCATGTTCGCCTTCAACGGGCTATACGTAGACAAGCTATGCAAGCCAACCGCCGACGCCAACCCCACCCTACCTACCAAGTTTGTCAAAAGGTTTGGTTATCCACGCGCAACCTGAAACTCAAGCTGCCATGTCGTAAACTCAGCCCCAGGTTCATCGGCCCCTTCAAGATCATCCGCCAGGTTAATCCCATCTCGTTTCGCCTAGAGCTGCCTGCCTCCTACCACCTCGCACCCACCTTTCATGTATCCCTGCTCAAGCCCTATCATGAGCCACAGACCGCGGACCCCACTGCCCATGAGCCACCCCCTCCCCTGGACATTGACGGTTCCCTCGCCTATCGGGTTCACACCATCCTTAACTCGCGTCGTCAGGGCCGCCGCCTCCAATACTTGGTGGACTGGGAGGGATATGGCCCGGAGGAGCGATGCTGGGTCAATGCAAATGATATCCTGGACCCCGCTCTCATAGACGAATTCCACCTGAACTTTCCCCACAGACCCGCCCCTCGCCCGAGGGGACGCCCTCGACGCCGAACACCTGGAGGTGTTCTTAGACGGGGGGGTTCTGTCACGAGGCCTGAACGCCAGAGGGAGCCGTCGCCTGAATATTAACCGTTTCTGTTCACTTCCGGTTCTATGACCTATATAAACCGCACGCTATCCTAGTTTCATTGCGAAGCATTGTTTCCTTTGTGTTACCTGCCAAGCCTTGATTTATCAATAGTCTCGTTTCCTCGTGTATGACCTTGCTCGTTTTCTTCTGACTTCGTTTTTTGGACTAGCGTTTTGGTTTTGACTTTCTCTTCATTGCTTTCTGGTTTTCGACTCTATCTTTTCCGTGACCTCGACCAAGATCTTAGCCTTTGGCCCTTTACATCATCCGCGTATGGATTCTAATACTCTTACATCTGACGGGACGTTACACTAGTAACGCATTACAGTAGTCCAGTCTGGAGGTCAGGAATGCATGAACTAGTTTTTCTGCATCAGATACAGATAAAATGTTCCTAAGCTTGGCAATATTTCTAAGATGGGCCAATAAGTAATATCTCTGTCTTGTCAGAATTTAGTAATAGAAAATTATCGGTCATCCAATCTCTAATATCTTTGACACAGTCAGTTAGTCTAGACAAATTAGATATTTCATCTGGTTTTGATGAAATATATAACTGGGTATCATCGGGATAACAATGGAAACTAATCCCATGCCTTCTAATGATGTCACCCAAGGGAAGCATGTATACTGCGAAAAGCAGAGGTCCTAAAACTGACCCTTGTGGGACCCCGTATTTCACTGGCACTACACTGGACAGTTCTCCATTTAAATCTACAAGGTGGTATGGATCAGACAGGTAGGATCTAAACCATTTTAATGCCTGTCCCTGCATACCTGTGCGATTTTGTAAGCGATCTATGAGAATATTATGATCTATAGTGTGGAATGCAGCACTAAGATCAAGCAGGACTAAAATGGAGATGCAGCCTTGGTCCGAAGCTAAAAGCAAGTCATTAGTGATTTTAACTAGTGCAGTTTCTGTACTATGATGGGGCCTAAAACCTGACTGAAATTCTTCAAGGATATTGTTTTCCTGTAGGAAGGAGCATAATTGGGCTGACACCTTTTCTAATATTTTAGATATAAACAGAAGGTTTGAAATCGGTCTGTAATTTGATATTTCATCAGGGTCTAGTTTCGGTTTCTTAAGAAGATGCTTAATAACTGCTAACGAGAGATTTTGGGACATGACCTAGATATAACGAGGAGTTAATCAGTGTTGTATAAAGTATCCAAAAGCCATACTTGAGTAAAAGTACAGGTATTTTGTTAGAAAATGACTCAAGTAAAAGTTAAAGTCAACCATTATACTTCTACTTGAGTAAAAGTCTTAAAGTATCTGAAATAAACTGTACTTAAGTATCAAAAGTATTTTTTATGAATGTATTCAAGTACGGAAAGTAAAAGTAGAAGTAAATTAATAAAAAAGCAAGACTAATAATTTAGAGAATTATGAATTTTATTCTTTCTTTCTTAAACTTCTCAATAAGTGCACCACCAAAAAATAAGACTTGCATGAAAGAAAGAAGAGGCCTTTAGAACTGTATTGTAATGAAGTGTACAGTATCAGTGTCTCCATACATGTGAGCTTGTAACTAAGGCCATGTCCACTCGAACCCGGGGATTTTTAAGAAGGGAGATTTTTCTCTGTGTTTTGACCTTTCGTCCACATGCTAATGCAGTTTGAGGACGGTGAAAACGGAGATTTTGGAAAACTCCTTCCAAAGTGAAGATTTTCCAGAATTCCATTTTCAGTGGTGTTGTGTGGACAGGGGAAACGGAGATTCTGCTGAATTGACGTCATTGTCTGTGAGCCGGTCTCCTTGATTTGACGTCAGCTTTGTTTATGAAGATATTTTGTTCAATAGCAGCAGGGGCGATTCTAGAATTTTCATTTAAGGGGGGCTCAGCCCCCAATGAGGGTATAATAGTAAATAAAATAAAATAAAATAAAATAAAATAAAATAAAATAAAATAAAATAAAATAAAATAAAATAAAATAAAATAAATATTTGACTAACAGGGTAGGATGGTAAACCTATTGCAGCATTCCACTGTATTGCACAGATGTGTATAACATTTGAGTACTGAACAAGCCAAATACGAGTCTTCCTGATCACACACACACACTCACACAAACACACACACAACCACACACACACACACACAAACATACACACAACCACACACACACACACACAAACACACACACACACAACCACACACACACACACACACACACACAAACACACACACACACACACACAAACACACACACAACCACACACACAGCGGATTGAAGAACGCTCTGAAACACAGGGAGGAGCCGAAGTCTGCCACCGTTTCATATGAAATTTAAAGGGGACTGAGGCGATCAGCAATTTGTATACAGTTTATGGAGAATCACAGAATTTTAAGGGGGCTGGGTAGGAAAAAAATGGCTTAGCAATGCTCATGAATAGCAGACTTACATAAACTACTGACTGTGTTAATGTTTCTTACTGGACTTTTTACGTGTGCACACACGCAGTTACTCACACATTACGGTCATGAACAGAGAGTCGGAATGTAATATGGAGCTCACTGCTGCTACATACAGAACTCCCACAACACACACAGCGATGGAGGTTTTGGACGAGACCCGGTTGGACTTCTACATTCTACAATGTTTCCCGCGATGCGCCATTGTTGTTAGACTACCGGAACCGGTAATAAAGTTTTGTCTAGGCTTCTAATTGGCTAGGCTCCTGACAGCACTTAACAGGGCGTTTTTAATACGTAGGTCATGTGGATAGAATGAAAAAAACGAAGTAGAAAATCTCTGTTTTTAAAAATCCCCAGCTACATGTGGACATGGCCTAAAGTCATCTCTGACCACAGACTTCCTTTACCGCAAATTTGGATGCAGGTTTTTTTTGTAGTAAGTAACGAAAATGCCGAACAGAAAATGTATCATAGTAAAAGTATAGAATTTGTTTAAAAAAAGTAGTGAAGTAAAAGTTGACAGAAATATAAAAACTCAAGTACAAAAACCCACAAAAAATACTTAAGTACTGTAACAAAGTAATTTTACTTCGTTACTTTACACCACTGCTCCACCCTAAGGTGTCCTGGGGGGGGGGGGGGCGTTCCTCCCAATCATGCCCCTCCAGGTAACACTGTCGTTGCCCACATGGGCGTTGAAGTCCCCCAGTATAACTATGGAGTCCCCAGTCGGTGCACCTTCCAGCGCCCCTCGTAGGGTCTCCAAGAAGGCTGGGTACTCCACACCGCTGTTCGGCCCATAAGTTGAAACAACAGTGAGACCCCTATCCCCCACTCGAAGGCGCAGGGAAACCACCCTCTTGTTTACCGGGGAAAACTCCAACACATGGTGGCTGAGCTGGGGGGCTATAAGCAAGCCCACCCCTGCCCGCCGCCTCTCACCACGAGGCACTCCAGAGTAGTACAGGGTCCAACCTCTCTCAAGGAGTTGGGTTCCAGAGCCCAGGCTGTGCGTGGAGGTGAGCCCGACTATCTCTAGCCAGTACTGCTCAGCCTCCCCCACCAGCTCAGGCTCCTTCCCCGCCACTGAGGTCACATTCCATGTCCCAAGAGCCAGATTCTTTAACCAGGGTTTGGGTCATCTAGGCCCACCACCCATGACTGCTACCCAAATCACACAGCAGCAGCCCCTTTTGCTTCTTCCTGTGGGTGGTGGGCCTATGGGAAGACAGGCCTACATCGCTCTTTCGGGCTGTGCCTGGCCGAGTCCCATAGGCGAAGACTCCAGCCCAAGGCCTGGCTCCAGTTTGGGGCCCCGGTAATACCAATCCGGGCAACGTAACGGTCCTTGTTTTTTTCCAGTGTTAAGTCAAATAATAATAAATACTCATTTTTGACAGCTACTGAAGGTTTTAGGTACTTAGGTGTCAAAATCACTCCTGATCTCAGTGAAATAATCCCAACAAATTATGACACCATGTTAGACAAAATAACTGAAGCACTGAAAAACTGGTCCAGTTTGCCTACATCCATGATCAGACTTCTTCTTCTTCTTCTTTCTGCTTTTCCCTTCAGGGTTCTCCACAGTGAATCATCTCTCTCCACCTATCCCTATCTTCTGCATCCTCAACACTTACACCCACTAGCTTCATATCCTCATTTATTACATCCATATTCCTCCTCTTTGGCCTTCCTCTTTGCATCTTTGCCTGGCAGCTCCATGTCCAACATTCTCCTACCAATATCTCCTACCTCACTCTCCCTCCTCTGAACATGTCCAAGCCAGCTTAATCTGTCCTCCCTAACTTTGTCTCCCAAATGTCCAACATGAGCCGTCCCTCTGATGTACTCATTCCTAATCCTGTCCAACCGTGTCCCTCCCAAAGAGAACCTCAACATCTTCAGCTCTGCTACCTCCAGCTCTGACTCCTGTCTCTGTCTCAGTGACACTGTCTCTAAACCATACAGCATGGCCGGTCTCACCACTGTTAAATTCAAATTCAAATTCTATTTGTCACATACGAAATCATACACAGTATGACATGTAGTGAAATGCTTTTTACGACTGTCCTACATTTGAAGAAAGAAATCCTCCACTCTTGTAAGTCACTCTATGCTCCTCCCTCTTCTGAAAATAAGTGTTAACCACAGCCATGTCCATTCTCTTAGCAAAGTCCACTACCATCTGTCCTTCAAGGTTCCTTTCCTTAACTCCAAACTTGCCCATCACCTCCTCATCACCTGTGTTCCCCTCACCAACATGTCCATTAAAATCTGCTCCTATCACCACTCTCTCCTCTGTGGGAATACTCTCTATCACCTCATCTAATTCACTCCAGAATCTCTCTTTCTCCTCTAACTCACAACCTACCTGTGGGGCATAACCACTAACAACATTCAACATCACCCCTTCAACCTCTAACTTCAGACTCATCACCCTGTCTGACACTCTCATCACCTCCAGAACATTCCTCACAAACTCCTCCTTCAGGACCACACCTACCCCATTTCTCTTACTATCCACCCCATAATAAAACAGCTTGAATCCTGCTCCTATACTACGAGCCTTGCTCCCCTTCCCCCTGGTCTCCTGTACACACAGTATATCCACCTTCCTTCTCTCCATCATATCAGCCAGCTCTCTACCTTTCCCTGTCATAGTACCAACATTCAGAGTTCCTATTCTCAGTCCTACACTCTTACCTTTCCTCTTCTCTCTCAGTCTGCACACTCTCCTCCCTCCTCTACTTCTTCGACCAACAGTAGCCCAATTTCCACCAGCTCCCTGTAGGTCAACGGTGCCGATGGCGGTCGTTGTTAACCCGGGCCTCGACCGATCCGGTATGAAATTTAGAGTACTGACGATTCGCATGGTTAAATTTGACAATGTTTTACGCAGGATGCCCTTCCTGACACAACCCTCTCTATTTATCCAGGCTTGGGACCGGCACAGAAGTCACTGGACTGTGACCCCCATTGCTAGATTATCCATGATCAGACTAATAAATATAATAAAAATGACTATTCTACCCATTTTTAAAATTTTTATTTTCAAGTACTTACGTTGCCATTACCAAAAATGTTTCATGACAAAGTATTGTACTGGAAAGACTAACCTACATTGCTAATGGTATGTGGAAAGATTTTTTTCGGCTATTGATACCATACATAGACATTGTGGAAAATGAGAATATAGTAATACTATTTCTAATTACTGCATTTTATTTTGTTTTATTTTTATATAATTTTACTTTAATATTTTTTATGTTGATTCTGTGGGTGTAGGGGGACATGTGTATGTAAGGAAGTATATTGTGTTGTCCACAAGATGTCGCTATGACACTGTTATGTTAGAACAGATTCAAGTGCCTTTAGCGTTGTTTTAAGCCTCTTGATGTACCCTAGTGTTGATACGTGTGTAGTACAACATATTTTCTTCAGTTCACAGTTATCAATGCTATAGGTAAATCATGTTAATGGCAGTGGAAATTGAAATGTAAATTTTTTTGTTGTTATCGCACTAAAGTTCAGTTTATTGAGATGTTTTGTGCATTAAATGTTAAAGGCCTAAATACAGGGTAACATGAAGAGCTAAAATGTTTTGTTCTTTCTTTTGAATGTGACTAATACATGGTGGCTAATGTAAAGCTATGTATGATAATATAAAGAGCAAGAGCATGTTATTGAATTGCATGTGCATTGGAATGGAGTTTGCAAGTTTAAAACTTTACATTATCAATGTTATAGATGCCATGCTGTGGAATAAACGGTCAAGCCACAATCCCGAACCCCTCTGTGTCCGTTTTCCCATAAACCACCCATAAACATACACAACACAGTGCAGAGCAGTAGCGGCGGTCCTAGAGGCCAGTAAGAGAAAGAGAGGTTTACATGTACTTGTATGGGGTGGTGGCTTCTAAGGCCATGTGTTGTATGTTTGTTGATATGGTGGAAGAAGTAAATGGCAAACAGTTAAAAAAAAAAAAAAAAGTAATACCTTTCTACTCTACTTTTTTGTCAGGTACACATGTATTTAAATCATGGTTAATGTTCTGTGAGCCAGTTAGCATGTGGTAAAGTAGATCAAACACAGAATAAACTCTAATAAACACTACTATGATTGAGGAGACCTTTTTCCTTTCCACTGGAAGTCAATCATAAATGCAACACGTCTCAAGGAAGAAGAATCTCTCATTTCTCCCCTTTACACAGCCATAAAATCACTTCGAAAAATAAAACTAGAGCGAAGACACCAGGGCCTGTAAAATTTCACCTCTAAGTTTAATGTCTCGTCACTCTTTGCAGTTACAGAACAGACGGCTCTGCGAGAGGGCTGATCATTTGTGGCATTTTATCTCTACAGGAAAATGTCAATATGTGATTTTTATAAGATTTTTTGTGCCCAGTGTTGTTAATTATTTCTGATTAAGAAAATACAGAAAATATTGTTAATTGATAATGTTAATATCTCTGTTGAATAAACCAAATTATAGAGACAGATCAGAACTCAGCTGAAGCTCACAGAAGGTTAAAAGGAGCGTGCCATATTTACAGCATTGAGGCAAATCACACCAAGACTCATTAAAAATGCTACAACTAATGAGCTGCGCTTGACCCATGCTACGATCAACTCCCTTCGACCATTTCACAGCGTTTAAATTCAACCTGTCGCTCAGGTGGATAATTATTTAGGCTAGATTTCTTCGGAAACCTAACCTTTCTATTCACACACACAACTAAACATTCACTTGACATGCCAACTACTGAAATCAATTTAATTTATTAGCTCCGTTTTAACGTATCGGACTTGATTAGTTAGAACAATCAAAATGTAAGTTGATCAAAATCAATTCAGACCACTTCATAATATCCTACTCTATGATCCCAAAGACATCAAGTCACATATCAGCCAGTATTGGGGTTTATAGTCTTGGATGTTTGGGGCTTTGGGTTGAGGGGATGGTAGTTACATTTACATTTCTGACATTTCGCCCTTATACAGAGAGACTTACAATTTATCTCGTTTTATACAACTGAAGGTTAAGGGCCTTGCTGCAGTGGCACCTTGGTGGAGCTCATCCTAAACCTACTCTAAACATTTTATGGCAATCCTAATCTATACCATAAGATTGATTATTATTTTAGATGACAAAAAAAAAAATGGATTAGAGCGGGTGTTCTTTTATTGTTCTTGCAAACATGGGGCGGTCTGAATGAAAGCCAGTCATGATCATAGCCAGTAGGGGTCACTATTTATTCACCACAATGATTCAGAGCTTGCTCTGTAATGACATCCCAAAATTCAGGGAATTACATAGTCTTTTTGGGAGTGATATCTGCAGGGTGTCAGCCCAGGAGACACCACAATAGACCTGGGGACACCTTAAGGACACATTAAGGACACCATAATAGACCTGGGGACACTTTAAGGACACCAAATTAGACCTTGGGACACCTTAACGACACCAAAATAGACCTGGGGACTCCTAAATGACATTTTAAGGACATAAAAATAGTCGGAAATGTTTACCTGGAAAGTGTACTTATGGTATCTTTAAAATAAATGCCACTTGGTTTGACAGTTGTTTGGTTTGCAATGCAGCTGTAACGCCAAGCTGGTGGTTATGTAAGTTAGGATCCATTAGCAGAGAGTTACTGACCAAGACAAAGGTCAAAAACCGGACAATCAAAACACTACAGAGCAAACAAAACCAAAATACGAGTCAGAAATCAGAAAAGATGAAAAACAGGCACGGGTCATACACAGTAAATATTCCATGGAAGATCAATACTAAAACACTGTAATCTTTAATGAAGCCACTTATAAGTGTCCAGATATTTTTTGTCTGATGTAAATGTTTTGCTTGAAAATCTTGTTTTGTGTTTTGTTTTTTTTTTGTTTTGTTTTTTTTAAATAAACACCAGTTGGTTTTCCATAATTAATACTAACTAACTATTTAACATTCAGAGAGGAGATTAAACAAACTGTAGACTGCACATCATTAACTGGAGCAATAAATATCAGTACAAATGATGTTTTCATGCTCCTCATGTCCATGTAGCTTCAATGCTGTTATTATGGAGCTGTATACTTAGATATGAAGTGTAAGGTGTGAGAGTGTGTGTTGGATTTACACATTTATCTGTAATTCTCCTTATATCCTCAACCCCATCACACATTCCTCAACTGTCTTATATTAATAGCTAATAGGAAAATATAATTGGGAAGACAATTAAAAACTAAAGCATTTCTTGCCACCCCACATGCTAAGGGTTAACAGTAAAATTATGATTTTAGCCATAAATGTAACTGAGCATAAAGAACATGTTTATTTGATAACATTTGTTCTGTCAAATCCTTTTAGAGCCAATTCCACATTCTATATATTAGCCCTGGATGTGGAGTCAAATATAAACTTCTGTACAAATAATCTTCACAAAATACATTTCATCTCATTTCCATCCAACTTCCTTCTTTCTGTACTTAGGTTGTAGGTTGATATGAAAAATATTACTTAAGAATGAAGATGAATCATTGTTCTGGTATGTTTTTTTTTAATGAAACACGTTTTAACACGTACCTAACGCCCTGCTTAAGATTTTTACGGAAGTTCACACCCTAGAAATCTGCACAGATTGGATTTCTTATCAAAAAGATAAAAGTTCAACAAACAGGATAAAGATGTTAGCAGTGGTTTTGCTGTTTCTCAGTGGACTGGGACCAGTTACAGCAATCAGACTGGATGGAAACGGCTACACTGATATTCTGACCGTCATCAGCCCCAGTGTGCCAGAGAACGATGACATTATAAACCAAATCAAGGTATTTATTTATTTGTGGGTTTATTACTTACTAACTTACTGTAAGATCTCCATGAACTGATATAAAGATTTCTGATGCTGTTCTGATGCATCTCCCTCCTACATGTCATTTAACATCATTAGAAAAGTCTGATTATTGTACAGACAGGAGTGGGAATGTGGTGTACCACCCTGCAGAGAAAATAATCCAGATTCACACCATCAGCTCAAAGCATGTTAAATATTCTCTGATATCTCTAAATGTCCTATTATATAAATGTCATATTATATCTTCCAGAATCACTGTGAATATGCAATTTAGAATGAAAAATGTTTGTGAATGTTGAAACTGTTGTTGGATCCAGTGACCAGTCCGATTTCTATTTGTGTTCCATTCACAACTGTACACTGTAGGATATGCAGTGAAATGCTTTCTTACTGCTTGTGTCATAAAAGTAGAATAATAATAGTTACAAATTTAAATCCAATAAAAATATTAAAACATAAAATTATAATTTACAATAAAATAATAATAAAAAACATTTAAAATAGCAATAGAATTACCTGTACTTACTGTTAACTAATATTGGGAAACTATAATGATGGGAAAACATTCAGCAATTCCACCTTGAATATTAATGACAGGAAAATGTATTTAACAGAACGAAAATCACACAAATGACTTGAATGCAGTAAAAACAGAATATCATGACTTTTGTTTGTGATATTGAACTGTAATATTAACCTGAATAATGAGGTACTGCATGGCTGTGGAATGACGGAGCACCAAATAATTAACAGTAGTGAAAATAAACGTGATTTGTTCTGATTTTACATTCAGTACTCTACGAGGAAACAGTTTTAAACCTTGTCTTGGATCTCTGCCTGTGTGGTGCCCGTGGTGGGGAGGAAGAATAAAGACTCAAATGTAAAAATTAAGTTCAATGTAGATAAAGATGAAAACCAACCTTGAATTTCCGACTACACCACTTGGGCACAGCCCAAGAAAATGAACTGAGCCCAACAAGGCTCACACAGATTCGTTTGTCACACAGGGTCAGAAGCAGTAGGGTTCCATACAAAAATATTTTATTTAAGTTGAGAAAATACAATGTAAGAAAATAAAACTTCATTCATTTACACCCAAACATCTAAAACTGCATCTCTTAATGACAGTTAGACAAGGACAGGCTCTTGTTCTCAAGTAAGATAGAACAATTCAATTTCTATTATTAATACACATACACCCAGTGCACTCACAACCACCTCCCAAGGAGCACGACACCCGTGTAGGAAGCACTGCACCAAGGAGGAGCCATGGTTCCTGCCAACACAAGAGATACAAATTAAAACAAAGAAAATCAACACAATTACAACTGGTGGATGACACTTGGTTGTCCACCCCAAAATAAACTAACAAGAAATAAACAAAACTAACGTTCAGTTAATAGCTGAAACCCACCATTCAGAAATGTACAATATACATATAAAAATAAAGAAATTAACTACAATATGGGATTTGTCTAAAGAGAGACAAAGCCCAAAAAAGGGAAAACACAAGCTTAAATACAACAGAGTATAACTAAAAAGAAAAATTATTAACTAATCTTAATAAAAATAACCAAACAAAAGGAAAATAAAATAATGTATAGCAGCAACACTAATGTCAGAAATAGAAGCTCATTAAAGAGAATGTTACAACTCAGCTACTGGTTATGAGGGTTTTGCACAAACAAGGAGTTAGCTTTTTAAAGCCAATGTGCCAATCCACATTTATTTAGCATCACGTTAAATTTGAGGATCAGACTCAATTCGCGTGTCAGTTAAGCAGCAGGACATGTACTAGAGCAGCATGTCGGCTAGACAATGATACCGTCCCATGCGACACACTTCCAAACAATCGGATGCTGGTATAAAACCCAATGCGGATGTAGAACGTGGAGCACCCAGGTATGTGAAACTCAACCTTTGCACCCCTGTTGTGCAATTCCAGGATATACACTAAAGGGACAGACAGCAGGCTCCTCTAACACAAGACAAAAGGAAGGTTGGGCAAAGTTTTCGGACACCCTATGCGCTACTCCTTGTGCAACCTGTGAAATCCCTGGTACCACTACTATCAAGTCAACATCATCCACATCCTGTTCCTTTTCAAGATTTTCACAAACCTCTATTGATTCTGTGGGCCTAGGACCAGACAAAACCTCCTTCTGGACGCAAACCTTCAAGAGTGAGTGATGGACCTGCCGGAATTTCCTCAAGTCTGTAACAGGTGCGATAGCATAAACCACACCTCCATCACCAGGAGGCTGAACCACCTGGTATACTACCAAACTCCATAGATCTTGGATCTTTTGTCGACCTCTCAATGCACAATCCCGTAAATAAACCAATTGGCCTAGGGCTAAGGGATGGTCATGAACATGCTGATCATGCTGCCTCTTACGAAGATCTGCAGCAGCTAGCAAATGCTCCCGGGCCCCATCAAAGGCAGTTTGCAATCGCCTGCGATGTTCCAAGACCCAGTCATGTACATTACCTACAGTTGATTCCGGAACTCTCCCCCCTGGCAAACGGGGTTCTTGGCCAAACATCAGAAAATATGGGGATTCCCCTGTTACCTGATGTGGAGTAGTGTCATTACAAAATAAAACCTGTGATAGACAAGAAGCCCAATCCCACTTTCTTGAGGGAGGCAACTTTTGCAATAGATTGTACAAGGTGCGATTAAAACACTCACACTGGCCATTACCTGCCGGATGATAAGGTGTAGTATGGGACTTCTTCACATGATACAAATCACAAAGCTGATAAGTAAGAGCGGATTCAAAGTTACGGCCCTGGTCAGAATGTACACGACCAGGAATTCCAAACTTATAAAACCACTCCTCTACCAAGACCTGAGCTACTGTTTCAGCTCGCTGATCGCGTGTATGGACAGCTATTGCAAATTTACTAAAAACATCAGTCATAACGAGCATGTTTTCTTGTCCTGAGCGAGAAGGCTCTAGGACAGTAAAATCAATGGCAACAATCTCATTTGGTCTTGAAGCTAGCAGAAGACCCATAAAACCTTCTGCTGCTGGTATGTTATCTTTGGCTAGCTGGCAATGCTCACATTGTTGGTACCACCGAACTATGTCAGATGACATTGTTGGCCAATAACATCGCTGTCGAATTAACTTGCCAGTTCATTCAGCACCTTGATGTCCATGCTGTTGATGAAGCAGATTAAACACGTCTTCTTTCAACATTTCAGGCAATATTAACTGATAGTGCCTTTCACCTCCATCAGGACGGGAAAGCTTTTGATATAGAACACCCTCCTGATCTACAAACCCTTCCCACTGTTGGAGCAGGTTAAGTACGGGTCGGGCAAGTTTTCGTCGCTCTTCAGGCCCTGGGCGGTGACCTTGTTTCCAAAAGTTCAACACCACCCCAACGACAGGGTCTGCCTCCTGCATAGAGTGCAAAGCAGAATTAGAGTAGCCTGGCAACACACTTACCGACATCACAGCTGCCTGCAACCCTTGACCCTTCCCCACTGCCTGTTGCAGTACTTCTGGGACATGGGTACCTACAGCTAAGCCACAGACCTCACTCAGCACAACCGGGCCCTGATGAGAAAGAGCATCTGCATTACCATTTCTCTTACCTGGCTTATACTTTATCTTGAAATTAAAGGCAGCCAGCTCCGCAGCCCAAAGCTGTTCTGTTGCTCCAAGTTTTGCTGTAACTAAATGGCTGAGAAGATCAGTGTACACAATGCATTTATGGCCCAAGAGGTATTTCTCTGAATTTTTCAACCATGGCCCACTTAAGTGCTAAAAACTCTATCTTCATAGAGCTATAGTTAGCCATGTTTCATTCAGTTGGCCTAAGACTACGACTTGCATTTGCTGTAGGTCTTACCTTCCCTTTGAATTCTTGGGACAAAACTGCCCCCAATCCTCCCTGGCTAGCATCTACCTCCAAGATAAAATCTTTGGCAAAATCTGCATAAGCAAGGACTGGTGCAGAGGTCAGCTTCTTTTTCAATGCCTCAAACACTTCTTGACATCGCTCTGTCCATAGACTGGCCAAACTCTGCCCTCTCCGTTTCCCTTGCCTAGGCCCCACCTGATTGTGGCAGGAAAGGTCATTACTCTCCTTAAGTTTTAGCCAATCGGAAGATGCCCTGGAGGGTATACAAACTGAGAGGGTATGTGGCTTCGTATGCGTCATCATTGGTGGACCGTGACGTCATCGACGTCCTGTTGTTGCGGTGCTAGGAATCACTGGTGGACACAAGAGATGTTTTGTAGGGTGCTTGTATGTTCAGGCGACGGGTTGCCTTTTGTCTTGTGTTAGAGGAGCCTGCTGTCTGTCCCTTTAGTGTATATCCTGGAATTGCACAACAGGGGTGCAAAGGTTGAGTTTCACATACCTGGGTGCTCCACGTTCTACATCCGCATTGGGTTTTATACCAGCGTCCGATTGTTTGGAAGTGTGTCGCATGGGACGGTATCATTGTCTAGCCGACATGCTGCTCTAGTACATGTCCTGCTGCTTAACTGACACGCGAATTGAGTCTGATCCTCAAATTTAACGTGATGCTAAATAAATGTGGATTGGCACATTGGCTTTAAAAAGCTAACTCCTTGTTTGTGCAAAACCCTCATAACCAGTAGCTGAGTTGTAACATTCTCTTTAATGAGCTTCTATTTCTGACATTAGTGTTGCCGCTATACATTATTTTATTTTCCTTTTGTTTGGTTATTTTTATTAAGATTAGTTAATAATTTTTCTTTTTAGTTATACTCTGTTGTATTTAAGCTTGTGTTTTCCCTTTTTTGGGCTTTGTCTCTCTTTAGACAAATCCCATATTGTAGTTAATTTCTTTATTTTTATATGTATATTGTACATTTCTGAATGGTGGGTTTCAGCTATTAACTGAACGTTAGTTTTGTTTATTTCTTGTTAGTTTATTTTGGGGTGGACAACCAAGTGTCATCCACCAGTTGTAATTGTGTTGATTTTCTTTGTTTTAATTTGTATCTCTTGTGTTGGCAGGAACCATGGCTCCTCCTTGGTGCAGTGCTTCCTACACGGGTGTCGTGCTCCTTGGGAGGTGGTTGTGAGTGCACTGGGTGTATGTGTATTAATAATAGAAATTGAATTGTTCTATCTTACTTGAGAACAAGAGCCTGTCCTTGTCTAACTGTCATTAAGAGATGCAGTTTTAGATGTTTGGGTGTAAATGAATGAAGTTTTATTTTCTTACATTGTATTTTCTCAACTTAAATAAAATATTTTTGTATGGAACCCTACTGCTTCTGACCCTGTGTGACAAACGAATCTGTGTGAGCCTTGTTGGGCTCAGTTCATTTTCTTGGGCTGTGCCCAAGTGGTGTAGTCGGAAATTCAAGGTTGGTTTTCATCTTTATCTACATTGAACTTAATTTTTACATTTGAGTCTTTATTCTTCCTCCCCACCACAGGCACCACACCTGCAAACAGCATGATGTATTATGGGGCAGTGGAAGCGGTCAGTAGTCAGTGTGCCTATAGATTTAATCCTCTGCTGATTCGGTGTAATGTCAGGCTAAATCAAGGTGTTGATAAGACAGATGGCATAAGGAAATGGACAGAAGCTAAAAGAGTGTAGCACTAGCACTTCTCCACTGGTCCCACCATCTCTCAGGGTAAGAGGTAGGTCTACATCTAGACTCTTCTCTGTTCTGGCACTGAGGCGGTGGAATGAACTTCCCTAGCTGTCCATACAGCTGAGTCACTGACCGTCTTCAAACGTAATTTTTACCATCATATTTTTCAAAGTGAAGAATAATTCTGGAGTAGAATGCTGTAAACAGCAGCTTCTGAAATACTCAGACCAACCCATCTGACACCAACAACCACGCCACAGTTAAAGTCTCAGACATCAGACTTTATTCTTGATTCTGGCGTTTGATGTGAACAGTAACTGAAGCTCCTGATCTTACTGCATGATTGTATACATTGTGCTGCTGCCACATGATTGGCTGATTAGATAATTGCATGAATGAGCAGGTGTACCTAATAAAGTGGAAGGTGAGTGTATATCTACAAACGTTTTGCTTGAGCCAGGTTGAGAAATGCTCCAGGTATCTTCTAGGGCTGGGTGGAATAGTGTACCTGAGAAACAGTGTGGCTACATGTGCAGTGAAATGCTCAGTAAAGTCTGATTACTTACATTAAATTACACACATACTGTACATAAACATCCCACTCCTTCTGTCTTCACAGGGCATGATCATCAGTGGATCAGAATATCTGTTTGAAGCTTTAGACCACAAGCTGTACTTCAAGGAGGTGAAGATATTAGTACCACCAAACTGGACTACAGGAAAGTACGAGCGAGCAACAACAGAAACCTTCGACAAGGTACGACTTTCATTCAGTGCTGAGGATCATTTATGGACACGGCTCTTATTTATTCCACAAACTCTGTGTGTTATTAATATAGTATCTACAAAATATTCTATACGTTTTGTTTTTAGGGCAGAATAAGAATTGATGATGCAAATTCTGCATTTGGTGATGCACCATACACTCACCAAGTCACAGGCTGTGGAACTGAGGCTGAATACATTCATTTCACCCCAAAGTATCTGTTAGACAAAAATCTGTGCAAAATTGTATATGGACATAAAGGTGAGAACTACCCTGTGTTTACCACACACACACACACACACACACACACACTAAAAACAGTGATCAAGGGGCAAGAGGTCGTCAGCTCATAGAAATGTATTATTTCTAACTTCCTCTGTAGCAACTAAATATAATATTCTACCTGTTTTACTTTCAGGAAGAGTTTTTGTTCATGAATGGGCTCACCTCAGATGGGGAGTATTTGATGAATATAATAATAAAGAGGCATTTTACCTGTCTGCTGGTCAGAATGAATCATTTGAATCAACAAGGTCCTATTTTCACCTCTCTATAACAGAACAAATACTATTAAACATAAATATATAATACAGCAGGAGTTGTCAGTAATGTGTTAATGGGTTTTTTTTCAGGTGTAGTGATAAGATTTCAGGAAAGACATTAGAAGTTATTAATAACACAACTCAACCTTGCCGGACTGATGAAACTGGCCTTCCCACATCCAGCTGTAAATTCTATCCAGAAATAAACCAAAATACAAATGTCTCAATAATGTACTCGCCCAGCATGAGTTCAGTGAGTATGGCTACTGTTCAACATAGTTTCCAAACCATTTTTTAATTAAAACATGTTTTGCTTGATACCTTTGTCATACACACTGACTATTTTGTAGGTAAAAGCATTTTGTAACGAAGAGGAACATAACGCTGAAGCCCCCAATGAACAGAACTCAAAGTGTAAAAAAGCAACACGTACAGTGATCTTTCAGGAATCTGTAGACAAAGATGCTCTTCGCAATCTAAAGCCTCTTCCATCTCCACCGCCAGCTCCAACATTCAGAGTCCTACAGAGGGGGCGTCGGGCCGTCTGCCTCGTGCTTGATGTCTCAGGAAGCATGACGGTATATTAATTCACATAAAATAACCCAACAAAGCAAACTGCTGGCTACAACCAGTGGAAGGTAGCAGATTTTTGTCATTATTTAAAATGAACGGGTTACTGAAACTACTTTAAAGCTGCAGTGGGTGAAACAGACACTCAGGAGACTGAGACAGGGAGAAAGTACTCTTTTATTTCAGGATTCATGATGAAAAGAGTAGTGAGAGAACTGAGAGTGAACTGGAGGGGAGGTGTGCTGTCATCGTGGGCTTCTAGGTGATGGCAGAACTCTGGAAGCTCTGTGAGGTGCACCATGACCTCTGGAAGAGAGAAGGAAGCATGAGTCTATATTTCCAGGAGAACTTGGTCACCTCTGTGTGTGTGTTTCTGTGTGTGTGTGTGTGTGTGTGTGTGTGTACCCTTTTATACTCTATGCCTGCAGCCACATGCTTCCTGTCTGTCTATAACCCCATGCTGTCTTTTCAGCACTTGGGCAGCAGTCATGTGACAAGCGTGTCTTGGCTGCATGTGGGTGGCATCTCCTTCCCACAAAAAATGAGGCAAACACTAAAACAAATCTTATGACAGTAGCTGATCATAATGTGTTAGATTTCATTAATCACTTTAACCTTGTTGGGGGCAAAATGGATCTGAAGTCGAGTCACATGACAGCAATCCACCCTGCATGGGACAATTCACACACATTCACACCTAAGGCCAATCAAAAGCTCAGTTTCTTGGGGACCCAAAGTGTTGAAAAAAGGACCGGTGCAAATACAATAGATAGAATTATGAGGAAGGAGGATTATCTAGAAATACTAAAGCAATCTCTCAAAACCTGGTCAGACAATGATCCTACACAAAACCTCTAAGTTGTAATAAAATGTATTTATGGGAAAAAGAAAGTACACCCTCCTTCAGCACTATGTTTTTTTTTTGTTTTTTTTATCAGGGCCTAAATAATAATTTTATGGTTCTCATGAACTTCTATAAACCTTAAAAAATGTACAATGTAGTCATTGTTTCCAAAAATGAACCTGGTCTGAACTTGGGTCTTCTCTAAGTCATCTGAATGGCTACATGGGGAAAAATTGACTGTAATGGAATAGAAGGGTCAAAGTCCAGAGCTGAAATCCACTGAGATGGTGTGATCGTAAGAGAGCTATGCATAAACCAATGCTCTCAACATTTGGAAGTTTAGCTAAGCATTCATCTGATACAGTAACAACTTACTTCAAGTAAAAGTTTTTTTTAGCATTTTCCCATAGAAATTTACACCTAACAAATAAAATGAAAACCATCAGTGCATTCCAGAATGCTCAAAAATGATCTGTTTATAGAAAATAAATGTTTTTTCCCTTTAAAGGGTTCAAGAATAGTACAACAACGACAATCTGCATCAGTTTTTATAAACCAGTGGATACAAGAACAACATTTTGTGGCTCTTGTGACGTTTAGCACCAATGCTAAAGTACTCAGCACACTGACTTTAATAGATGGACAAGCCACAAGAGACAGACTAAAAAATATGTTGCCAACAACTGCAAATGGAGAAACATATATCTGTAAAGGACTCAGAGAAGCCTTAAAGGTGAGAGACTCGTGTGAAGACTCCTCCTACACTCTTTGACTAAATTCCACCTTCACAGTATTAAATGCTGAAACTTCTCTTTGGTCTAGAATTAAGAATGATCTGAAAGATAATCAGTCTGCAGTGTTTAATGCCAGTATTTTTATTTCAGGTTCTTCAAAATGATGACGATCAAACAACTGGAGATGAAATAATATTTCTCACAGATGGGGAAGCAACTGATAATGTTCAAGAGTGTTTACAGGAAGCTGTTCAAAGTGGTGCAATCATTCACACCATATCATTTGGCCCAAATGCAGACAGTGTACTGACGACCATGGCAGATCAAACAGGTGAGATTTCACATGTGTAATATTACATAATGTCACAGAGTTGGTTGTTTCAGCTCTACAGTGGATTGGTGAACACTTCAGCAGTGTTGCTTTGGATTTTGATTATTGTTCATATACTGCAGGGGGAAAGTTTTTTGTAGTGCCAGATTCTGAATATTCCCACAAGCTTGTGGATGTCTTTTCCTCAATGACAATGTTTGATGGAAATCCCATGACACAGCCCATTCAGGTTAGTGATACACTCCCAGTATCTCAGTATCAGTCAGTCTATTTATTCATCAAATAACTTGTTTCTTAACAGCTTGAAAGCACTGGAAAGGAAGTTGCAGGTTGGTTCAACGGAACAGTTACCATTGACAGGACTGTAGGAAACCAAACCACCTTTACAGTCACTTATGAAACTAGCGCACCCACTGTGTACTTACAGTCCCCTAATGGTTCGGTTTACGACCAGAGAATCACCTCCAACATTGCCAACACCATTACTCTTACAATTCCAGGAACTGCAGAGGTAAACATTGTTTACTGTAATGTTGAATAAAGACAATAAAAAACAAAAGAATGCACACCGTTTCATTACCTTTCTTGCAGACAGGTGATTGGAAGTACATGTTCTTCAGTGAAGGCACAGCTGCCCAGGCAATTAGTTTAATAGCAATTAGTCAAGCAGCTCATGAAGATGTTTATCCAGTCACAGTTACAATTCGAACGATCCAGCAGACCAGTGACGGCACCAAACCTTTGGTCGTGTTGGCTGAGGTCACTCAGAATTATAACCCTGTGCTGGGGACCAGCGTTTGGGCAACACTTGAGTCAGATAAAGGACAATCAGTCAGACTGCAGCTATATGATAACGGAGCAGGTAACACTGGTAACATGTTGACTTGCATTAAATCCTACTTTGTGTGGAAATGATTCATAACATTTGCTAAATAGCACCCTTTCCATGTTTTGTTTTTTTTGTTTTTTTACAGGATCTGATTATTTTAAAGGGGATGGCACCTATTGCAGATATTTAACTAAATTATTACAAGGAAAATACAGTCTAAAAGTGAGAGCAGAACAAAACCAGACAGAAGTCCAGCTTCCTCCCTACAGACACAGTGGTGCTCTCTACATCCCTGGATATATTGATGATGGTAAGCACTGCCTACTATTATCACTCAGTCAGAACTGACCAGTTGACCAGTCAAGAATTCCTGCAGCTCATTAAGACCACACAAAGGTGCTGCACATGTTAGGACTTTCACTTTACTCTTTAAGAAAACATGATGGATGAGACCTGTAGCATGAGGTCTTAGAAAACTATTATGCATACACAGAGAAACACATTGAGCGAAAGACAAATGAGCAAGCCCAAGTCAAGTGTTTAAGGTCCATGGTGTGTTTCCAGTGATCAGTCTATAGAAAAAGTCTATAGAAATTTATTTCTGGAAAACAAAAGAGACTAGTTACATTTCTGTCATCTGTCCCTTCGTGTCATCTGTAAGTTGAATGTGTAATTTGTCTGCTTGCATCTAGTTTGTTCTCCAAAGGTGTTGTTAAAAATGTAATTACCCAAAAAGTAATAGACCTTGTTTGTGTTTATTAGACACATGACTGTAACCCCAGGATTTATAGACTGAGGCACTGATGCAAATGTTGTCAAGAGTTTTATTTAAGGAACAGCCAGACAAAACTTGAATCACCCTCAGAAACAGGAAACAGGCAGAGTTCAGGCAAATCGTGAATGGTTATCAGAGAGAGCTAACACGGAACAGAACAATATCCAGTTTGATCCCACAGGTTTATCTATATTTGACCAAAAAAGAACTAAATAAACAATCAACTAAATAAAGAATTAAAAATACAGCAATAACTGGTATCTGCATCCTCTTTGCAGGAGAAGTGAAATTAAACCCTCCTGAGCCACCTGTAAACCTGCAGCCAGTTGATGTGGGCAGCTTCACCAGAACAGTAACTGGGCAGAGTTTTGTAGTGAAAAATGATATTTCTATAAACTTCCCTCCGAATAAGATCACAGATCTGATTGCAAAACTACAGGAGGACACCGTGCTCCTTAGCTGGACGGCTCCTGGTGGTGATTATGATCTGGGAAGAGGTGAGTCAAGCTTACACAGAATCTTTACTATCCAACACATTTGACACTATTTCAATGTCTGTGACAAGTTTGAAGTAGTCATACAATTAAACTGATTTGTTATTGGTGAAAAAAGGTTTCTTCAGATTTTCAGATGTGGTGTATTTATTAAAAGTTATGTGAGAAATTAATCTCACATACTGTTTGCTGTTATACATAAAGTATATATAATACCATACAAATAATCATATCTATCTATCTATCTATCTATCTATCTATCTATCTATCTATCTATCTACACTATATTGCCAAAAGTATTCGCTCACCCATCCAAATAATCAGAATCAGGTGTTCCAATCACTTCCATGGCCACAGGTGTATAAAATCAAGCACCTAGGCATGCAGACTGTTTTTACAAACATTTGTGAAAGAATGGGTCGCTCTCAGGAGCTCAGTGAATTCCAGCGTGGAACTGTGATAGGATGCCACCTGTGCAACAAATCCAGTCGTGAAATTTCCTCGCTCCTAAATATTCCACAGTCAACTGTCAGCTGTATTATAAGAACGTGGAAGTGTTTGGGAACGACAGCAACTCAGCCACGAAGTGGTAGGCCACGTAAACTGACGGAGCGGGGTCAGCGGATGCTGAGGCGCATAGTGCGAAGAGGTCGCCAACTTTCTGCAGAGTCAATCGCTACAGACCTCCAAACTTCATGTGGCCTTCAGATGAGCTCAAGAACAGTGCGCAGAGAGCTTCATGGAATGGGTTTCCATGGCCGAGCAGCTGCATCCAAGCCATACATCACCAAGTGCAATGCAAAGCGTCGGATGCAGTGGTGTAAAGCACGCCGCCACTGGACTCTAGAGCAGTGGAGACGCGTTCTCTGGAGTGACGAATCGCGCTTCTCCATCTGGCAATCTGATGGACGAGTCTGGGTTTGGCGGTTGCCAGGAGAACGGTACTTGTCTGACTGCATTGTGCCAAGTGTAAAGTTTGGTGGAGGGGGGATTATGGTGTGGGGTTGTTTTTCAGGAGCTGGGCTTGGCCCCTTAGTTCCAGTGAAAGGAACTCTGAATGCTTCAGCATACCAAGACATTTTGGACAATTCCATGCTCCCAACTTTGTGGGAACAGTTTGGAGCTGGCCCCTTCCTCTTCCAACATGACTGTGCACCAGTGACCAAAGCAAGGTCCATAAAGACATGGATGACAGAGTCTGGTGTGGAGGAACTTGACTGGCCTGCACAGAGTCCTGACCTCAACCCGATAGAACACCTTTGGGATGAATTAGAGCGGAGACTGAGAGCCAGGCCTTCTCGTCCAACATCAGTGTGTGACCTCACAAATGCGCTTCTGGAAGAATGGTCAAAAATTCCCATAAACACACTCCAAAACCTTGTGGACAGCCTTCCCAGAAGAGTTGAAGCTGTTATAGCTGCAAAGGGTGGACCGACGTCATACTGAACCCTATGGATTAGGAATGGGATGTCACTTAAGTTCATATGAGAGTCAAGGCAGGTGAGAGAATACTTTTGGCAATATACTGTATATATATATATATATATATATATATATATATATACTGTATGTCACAACCCACACAGAGCCAGAACACCAGGGGGAGCCGTCGCCCGAATATTGACTGCCATGAACTCATTTCCGGTTCTCTAGAGCTTTTAAGCAGCGTGCTCCCTCTGTCCCACGTGAAGTATCGTTTCCTCGTGTATGATCCTTGTCTGTCTTGCTTCTTGATTACGAGTTTGGTTTTGTGTTTCGGTTACAGTGTGTTTGCGTTCCGGTTTTTGACTCTTTTGCTGTCCCATATCGATACCGTCTTTGCCTGTCGATTTTGTGAATAAAGATCTGCGAATGGATTCTACTACGTGAGCCTCGCGTGCTTCATTACAATATACATATATACAGTATATTCCCTTGTCCACCCTTATTGTACATATGAGAGATTTGGTCCATAGCCTCAGAGAATTTACTCAGTATGAATAAGAATCTCTGACACTGTAAATGCTTTTTCCTTTAAGCCGAATCTTATGAAATCAGGTGGAGTGAAGATTTTAAGACGCTCCAAAACAGCTTCAGCAGCGCTAATCTGGTCAACACTTCTGGACTCGTGCCTCAAGAGTTCGGCTCGGATGAGAAACACACTTTCCAGCCCACTATTACACTTCAACATGGCACCACACTGTTCATTGCTATTCAGTCAGAGGACCAACAGGCTGCAAAGTCTGAGGTATCCAACATTGCTCAAGTAACCAAGTATGTCCCAACTTCTAGACCCCCACCCACCTCAGATCCAGGCCTGAACCTGACTGCTATCCTCATTTCACTCGGTGTACTGATCATCATGGTGTGTCTTATAGCTGTGGTCATTAGATGGGCACTAAAGCGGAGAAGATATATTATTAACAGAACAAGAACGTATGGAATGTCATTAGTGTCATAAACAGCAATACAAGCCTAAAGAATTAGAATGCATTGCTCAAATCTGATTTGTTTTTTCCACATTTTTCCACATGTTCTGGGACTAGTATGAGAAGATTACTTTTCCCTGATATATGATTGCCTTTATATTGTGATAAATACCAATAATAAAAACATAAAAATCTAATTATTTTAACTGATCCAGTACAAGTGAGCCGAACGTCGAAATTAAAAATATATATATATTTTTTGATGATCTGTGTCAACACATCAGATTCAGGACACATTTAACTGCAGTATGAACAGTGTGTGCAAATAAGTATGTTAAAGATGTGTAGAAAAATCATCATATGTCCATGTAATGCTTTTAGATCTGTAGTGAAACTGCTTCATTTACTTATCAAAGGAATCACTTTACTGCTGCAAATTTCTTACTTATCTAATGATAGAGTTGCTCTGGGGAACTACAATATCAACCTTTCAGCTCTGTTTCTGTTTTGAGATGCTGTGTCGGAGAGAATTATATACCTTGAACTGGCCTAAAAGCAATATACTTAGCTTTAATTTAGCAATATTCTGCCTAAAAGTAGTATCTACCTATCAAAATTATTTAGCTATTATTTTAAAAGCTGGCTTGCTTTATTATTAGTGTGCTAGTATAATATTCACACTGAGACTGGACATAGAAAAAGAGAAAACATTAGAAGTTACAGCTGAGTGAGGTGCATATCTTGTCTACTACGTAATCTTAAATAAAGCTTTGCAGGCACTAAGAAAAAAAGGCAATGAAAGGCTTAAAGGCTCAGGGCCCAAGATATGCACTAAGGCAAGGGGAAAACAGTGGGTGTGGAGCCAGGTTACTGTGATATGACAGTGGTGGGCTGTTAGGGCAGTGTGATCTAGTCTATGGTCACAACAGCATTGGAACGCCAGCGATGAAGCGGGGAGGATATGAGACAGCATAATTGCAAGGCTTACTTAAACATAGCAGCGTGTCTAACCATCTAACCTGGATCAAGCAGATAAGGAAATGTCAAAATAATGTAGAAGAAGAGATCAGGGTATTTAAACATTGTTGTGGAAGGCAGCAAGCGAGGCCAAGATGATCTGTGGGGAGCAGTGTGTGCGGTCGAAACGACCCGTATGTAAAATATAAAATGTGAAATATTCAAAATATTTTGAAAATATGCAAATTAGAGACAAGGAGGCGCCATGGGGCACCTGGGGTATAAGTAGAGGGGAATTTCTCGTGTTTTTTCAGACCAGCTGCTCTCTTCAGAAATGCATGTGATTGACTGCATGTCTGAATAAAGAAACCTACTTCTTCTCATCTGCTGCGTGAGATCTCCGTTATTTTGGCTAGGTATTTGATAGTTAATTGAGCTCATTGGGTAAGATTATGGACACAATAGAAACTGACCCAATCTAAAATTCCACCCTGTGATATGTCCACTCGGAGGGGGCTCTGAGTTCCGACAGCTGTTTGGCTGTTTTGGTTTCATGCTCTACATTGCTTAATTGATCATATCTCATGTATTTGTGGTGCAAACATCCACATGCTCACAAATCAGTGTATTTTACACTAAACAATTTTTAATAAAATTTATCAAATCAATCAGTATAATAAAATAATCTTAAGTAGCCAAACACAATCTATTCATTCTGTTTCATCCATTGTTTAATAAAAGAATTGTTTCCAAATTAAATGGTAACATTTTTCTTTTACTGAAAACCTATAATCACCATGTCTCTTTTTTTGCAATCCCAGATGAAACTTAGCACTCGATGTTCTGTCACTTTGAAAAAGCTGCAGATTTGTTTGTCATGTAGATTTTTCAAAATAAAGACACATGAGGGAATGAGGCAGACTCACATTAACAGATAAAACAGCAGAACTCGAGAACTCATGTTTCAGAACAGAACTGGGACTGACCACTAGGCTACGGTGGGCAACAGACAGCACACTGCACAGAGCTACATAATCCAGTACGATTCCACCCATTCTTACAGCTGGGGTACCTTGCACAATCCCTCTGCGGACTGGACAATACAACTGTCACTCAACTCGGCTAAAACAACCCGGAAGCGGAACTTGTCCACAAATAACAATATCACTGACCAAGTCCTGACAAGTTGTAAACACTAAATATGCACTGGACGCCAGCATCAATGACCGGATTACAATGGTTCCGTCTAAATAAATCAATAAATTCAGAAATAAATCCTGAAAAATCGTAACTTTAAGCTGGTCTATAAGCCGTTATAAAACTGAGCAGCGTAACACTTACTTACCCCTCGCCTGTGGGTGTGAGTAAAATAGAAAAAATCAATTCTCTACACTAGCTAAAGAAAGGCACATACAGCTCCTTTCGAACCAAAAGCCCCAGAACTCGATGGACACTCCTACTCATTACACAGGAGATGGCCTTTTTAATTTTAAAACTTTATTTGTTATATTTCAGGTGTTTCTTATGCCAAGTTCACACTGCACAATTTTAGCCCTGATTTTCAGTCGCTGACAGGTTTTGCGAAATCGCAGACAAATGCCAGAAATCCGAGGCAAATCAGAGCTCGTTCATGCGAGCGAAAATAACGCTGTGTGAATTACCAAAGACATGATCAGAGAGAATGATGCGTCGCCAATGCCTGTGAAATATTTGGCATGCTAATAATTTGGACCTTTAGGTGACTCAAAACCGTGCAGTGTGAAGTTCTGACTGAAAAATAGTGATAGTAGTGGTGGATAATAGATAATGGTGCAGTGTGAACACAGAGACTGAATGCTAACACAGATAGCGGTGCAGTGTGAACACAGAGACTGAATGCTAACACAGAGACTGAATGCTAACACAGATAGCGGTGCAGTGTGAACACAGAGACTGAATGCTAACACAGATAGCGGTGCGGTGTGAACACAGAGACTGAATGCTAACACAGATAGCGGTGCGGTGTGAACACAGAGACTGAATGCTAACACAGATAGCGGTGCGGTGTGAACACAGAGACTGAATGCTAACACAGATAGCGGTGCAGTGTGAACACAGAGACTGAATGCTAACACAGAGACTGAATGCTAACACAGATAGCGGTGCGGTGTGAACACAGAGACTGAATGCTAACACAGATAGCGGTGCGGTGTGAACACAGAGACTGAATGCTAACACAGATAGCGGTGCGGTGTGAACACAGAGACTGAATGCTAACACAGATAGCGGTGCGGTGTGAACACAGAGACTGAATGCTAACACAGATAGCGGTGCAGTGTGAACACAGAGACTGAATGCTAACACAGAGACTGAATGCTAACACAGATAGCGGTGCGGTGTGAACACAGAGACTGAATGCTAACACAGATAGCGGTGCAGTGTGAACACAGAGACTGAATGCTAACACAGAGACTGAATGCTAACACAGATAGCGGTGCGGTGTGAACACAGAGACTGAATGCTAACACAGATAGCGGTGCAGTGTGAACACAGAGACTGAATGCTAACACAGAGACTGAATGCTAACACAGATAGCGGTGCGGTGTGAACACAGAGACTGAATGCTAACACAGATAGCGGTGCGGTGTGAACACAGAGACTGAATGCTAACACAGATAGCGGTGCGGTGTGAACACAGAGACTGAATGCTAACACAGATAGCGGTGCGGTGTGAACACAGAGACTGAATGCTAACACAGATAGCGGTGCAGTGTGAACACAGAGACTGAATGCTAACACAGAGACTGAATGCTAACACAGATAGCGGTGCGGTGTGAACACAGAGACTGAATGCTAACACAGATAGCGGTGCGGTGTGAACACAGAGACTGAATGCTAACACAGACAGCGGTGCGGTGTGAACACAGAGACTGAATGCTAACACAGATAGCGGTGCAGTGTGAACACAGAGACTGAATGCTAACACAGAGACTGAATGCTAACACAGATAGCGGTGCGGTGTGAACACAGAGACTGAATGCTAACACAGATAGCGGTGCGGTGTGAACACAGAGACTGAATGCTAACACAGATAGCGGTGCGGTGTGAACACAGAGACTGAATGCTAACACAGATAGTGGTGCGGTGTGAACACAGAGACTGAATGCTAACACAGATAGCGGTGCGGTGTGAACACAGAGACTGAATGCTAACACAGATAGCGGTGCAGTGTGAACACAGAGACTGAATGCTAACACAGAGACTGAATGCTAACACAGATAGCGGTGCGGTGTGAACACAGAGACTGAATGCTAACACAGATAGCGGTGCGGTGTGAACACAGAGACTGAATGCTAACACAGATAGCGGTGCGGTGTGAACACAGAGACTGAATGCTAACACAGATAGCGGTGCAGTGTGAACACAGAGACTGAATGCTAACACAGAGACTGAATGCTAACACAGATAGCGGTGCGGTGTGAACACAGAGACTGAATGCTAACACAGATAGCGGTGCGGTGTGAACACAGAGACTGAATGCTAACACAGATAGCGGTGCGGTGTGAACACAGAGACTGAATGCTAACACAGATAGCGGTGCGGTGTGAACACAGAGACTGAATGCTAACACAGATAGCGGTGCGGTGTGAACACAGAGACTGAATGCTAACACAGATAGCGGTGCGGTGTGAACACAGAGACTGAATGCTAACACAGATAGCGGTGCGGTGTGAACACAGAGAATGAATGCTAACACAGAGACTGAATGCTAACACAGATAGCGGTGCGGTGTGAACACAGAGACTGAATGCTAACACAGATAGTGGTGCGGTGTGAACACAGAGACTGAATGCTAACACAGATAGTGGTGCGGTGTGAACACAGAGACAGAATGCTAACACAGATAGTGGTGCGGTGTGAACACAGAGACTGAATGCTAACACAGATAGCGGTGCAGTGTGAACACAGAGACTGAATGCTAACACAGAGACTGAATGCTAACACAGATAGCGGTGCGGTGTGAACACAGAGACTGAATGCTAACACAGATAGTGGTGCGGTGTGAACACAGAGACTGAATGCTAACACAGATAGCGGTGCGGTGTGAACACAGAGACTGAATGCTAACACAGATAGCGGTGCGGTGTGAACACAGAGACTGAATGCTAACACAGATAGTGGTGCGGTGTGAACACAGAGACTGAATGCTAACACAGATAGCGGTGCAGTGTGAACACAGAGACTGAATGCTAACACAGAGACTGAATGCTAACACAGATAGCGGTGCGGTGTGAACACAGAGACTGAATGCTAACACAGAGACTGAATGCTAACACAGATAGCGGTGCAGTGTGAACACAGAGACTGAATGCTAACACAGATAGTGGTGCGGTGTGAACACAGAGACTGAATGCTAACACAGATAGCGGTGCGGTGTGAACACAGAGACTGAATGCTAACACAGATAGCGGTGCGGTGTGAACACAGAGACTGAATGCTAACACAGATAGCGGTGCGGTGTGAACACAGAGACTGAATGCTAACACAGATAGCGGTGCGGTGTGAACACAGAGACTGAATGCTAACACAGATAGCGGTGCGGTGTGAACACAGAGACTGAATGCTAACACAGATAGCGGTGCGGTGTGAACACAGAGACTGAATGCTAACACAGATAGCGGTGCGGTGTGAACACAGAGACTGAATGCTAACACAGATAGCGGTGCGGTGTGAACACAGAGACTGAATGCTAACACAGATAGCGGTGCGGTGTGAACACAGAGACTGAATGCTAACACAGATAGCGGTGCGGTGTGAACACAGAGACTGAATGCTAACACAGATAGCGGTGCGGTGTGAACACAGAGACTGAATGCTAACACAGATAGCGGTGCGGTGTGAACACAGAGACTGAATGCTAACACAGATAGCGGTGCGGTGTGAACACAGAGACTGAATGCTAACACAGATAGCGGTGCGGTGTGAACACAGAGACTGAATGCTAACACAGATAGCGGTGCGGTGTGAACACAGAGACTGAATGCTAACACAGATAGCGGTGCGGTGTGAACACAGAGACTGAATGCTAACACAGATAGCGGTGCGGTGTGAACACAGAGACTGAATGCTAACACAGATAGCGGTGCGGTGTGAACACAGAGACTGAATGCTAACACAGATAGCGGTGCGGTGTGAACACAGAGACTGAATGCTAACACAGATAGCGGTGCGGTGTGAACACAGAGACTGAATGCTAACACAGATAGCGGTGCGGTGTGAACACAGAGACTGAATGCTAACACAGAGACTGAATGCTAACACAGATAGCGGTGCAGTGTGAACACAGAGACTGAATGCTAACACAGATAGTGGTGCGGTGTGAACACAGAGACTGAATGCTAACACAGATAGCGGTGCGGTGTGAACACAGAGACTGAATGCTAACACAGATAGCGGTGCAGTGTGAACACAGAGACTGAATGCTAACACAGATAGCGGTGCGGTGTGAACACAGAGACTGAATGCTAACACAGATAGCGGTGCGGTGTGAACACAGAGACTGAATGCTAACACAGATAGCGGTGCGGTGTGAACACAGAGACTGAATGCTAACACAGATAGCGGTGCGGTGTGAACACAGAGACTGAATGCTAACACAGATAGCGGTGCGGTGTGAACACAGAGACTGAATGCTAACACAGATAGCGGTGCGGTGTGAACACAGAGACTGAATGCTAACACAGATAGCGGTGCGGTGTGAACACAGAGACTGAATGCTAACACAGATAGCGGTGCGGTGTGAACACAGAGACTGAATGCTAACACAGATAGCGGTGCGGTGTGAACACAGAGACTGAATGCTAACACAGATAGCGGTGCAGTGTGAACACAGAGACTGAATGCTAACACAGATAGCGGTGCGGTGTGAACACAGAGACTGAGTGTGAACACAGAGACTGAATGCTAACACAGATAGCGGTGCGGTGTGAACACAGAGACTGAATGCTAACACAGAGACTGAATGCTAACACAGATAGCGGTGCGGTGTGAACACAGAGACTGAATGCTAACACAGATAGCGGTGCAGTGTGAACACAGAGACTGAATGCTAACACAGATAGTGGTGCGGTGTGAACACAGAGACTGAATGCTAACACAGATAGCGGTGCAGTGTGAACACAGAGACTGAATGCTAACACAGAGACTGAATGCTAACACAGATAGCGGTGCGGTGTGAACACAGAGACTGAATGCTAACACAGAGACTGAATGCTAACACAGATAGCGGTGCGGTGTGAACACAGAGACTGAATGCTAACACAGATAGCGGTGCAGTGTGAACACAGAGACTGAATGCTAACACAGATAGTGGTGCGGTGTGAACACAGAGACTGAATGCTAACACAGAGACTGAATGCTAACACAGATAGCGGTGCGGTGTGAACACAGAGACTGAATGCTAACACAGATAGCGGTGCAGTGTGAACACAGAGACTGAATGCTAACACAGATAGCGGTGCAGTGTGAACACAGAGACTGAATGCTAACACAGATAGCGGTGCAGTGTGAACACAGAGACTGAATGCTAACACAGAGACTGAATGCTAACACAGATAGCGGTGCGGTGTGAACACAGAGACTGAATGCTAACACAGATAGCGGTGCGGTGTGAACACAGAGACTGAATGCTAACACAGATAGCGGTGCGGTGTGAACACAGAGACTGAATGCTAACACAGAGACTGAATGCTAACACAGATAGCGGTGCAGTGTGAACACAGAGACTGAATGCTAACACAGATAGCGGTGCGGTGTGAACACAGAGACTGAATGCTAACACAGATAGCGGTGCGGTGTGAACACAGAGACTGAATGCTAACACAGATAGCGGTGCGGTGTGAACACAGAGACTGAATGCTAACACAGAGACTGAATGCTAACACAGATAGCGGTGCAGTGTGAACACAGAGACTGAATGCTAACACAGATAGCGGTGCGGTGTGAACACAGAGACTGAATGCTAACACAGATAGCGGTGCGGTGTGAACACAGAGACTGAATGCTAACACAGAGACTGAATGCTAACACAGATAGCGGTGCAGTGTGAACACAGAGACTGAATGCTAACACAGATAGCGGTGCGGTGTGAACACAGAGACTGAATGCTAACACAGATAGCGGTGCGGTGTGAACACAGAGACTGAATGCTAACACAGATAGCGGTGCGGTGTGAACACAGAGACTGAATGCTAACACAGATAGCGGTGCAGTGTGAACACAGAGACTGAATGCTAACACAGAGACTGAATGCTAACACAGATAGCGGTGCGGTGTGAACACAGAGACTGAATGCTAACACAGATAGCGGTGCGGTGTGAACACAGAGACTGAATGCTAACACAGATAGCGGTGCGGTGTGAACACAGAGACTGAATGCTAACACAGATAGCGGTGCGGTGTGAACACAGAGACTGAATGCTAACACAGATAGCGGTGCAGTGTGAACACAGAGACTGAATGCTAACACAGAGACTGAATGCTAACACAGATAGCGGTGCGGTGTGAACACAGAGACTGAATGCTAACACAGATAGCGGTGCAGTGTGAACACAGAGACTGAATGCTAACACAGAGACTGAATGCTAACACAGATAGCGGTGCGGTGTGAACACAGAGACTGAATGCTAACACAGATAGCGGTGCAGTGTGAACACAGAGACTGAATGCTAACACAGAGACTGAATGCTAACACAGATAGCGGTGCGGTGTGAACACAGAGACTGAATGCTAACACAGATAGCGGTGCGGTGTGAACACAGAGACTGAATGCTAACACAGATAGCGGTGCGGTGTGAACACAGAGACTGAATGCTAACACAGATAGCGGTGCGGTGTGAACACAGAGACTGAATGCTAACACAGATAGCGGTGCAGTGTGAACACAGAGACTGAATGCTAACACAGAGACTGAATGCTAACACAGATAGCGGTGCGGTGTGAACACAGAGACTGAATGCTAACACAGATAGCGGTGCGGTGTGAACACAGAGACTGAATGCTAACACAGACAGCGGTGCGGTGTGAACACAGAGACTGAATGCTAACACAGATAGCGGTGCAGTGTGAACACAGAGACTGAATGCTAACACAGAGACTGAATGCTAACACAGATAGCGGTGCGGTGTGAACACAGAGACTGAATGCTAACACAGATAGCGGTGCGGTGTGAACACAGAGACTGAATGCTAACACAGATAGCGGTGCGGTGTGAACACAGAGACTGAATGCTAACACAGATAGTGGTGCGGTGTGAACACAGAGACTGAATGCTAACACAGATAGCGGTGCGGTGTGAACACAGAGACTGAATGCTAACAGATAGCGGTGCAGTGTGAACACAGAGACTGAATGCTAACACAGAGACTGAATGCTAACACAGATAGCGGTGCGGTGTGAACACAGAGACTGAATGCTAACACAGATAGCGGTGCGGTGTGAACACAGAGACTGAATGCTAACACAGATAGCGGTGCGGTGTGAACACAGAGACTGAATGCTAACACAGATAGCGGTGCAGTGTGAACACAGAGACTGAATGCTAACACAGAGACTGAATGCTAACACAGATAGCGGTGCGGTGTGAACACAGAGACTGAATGCTAACACAGATAGCGGTGCGGTGTGAACACAGAGACTGAATGCTAACACAGATAGCGGTGCGGTGTGAACACAGAGACTGAATGCTAACACAGATAGCGGTGCGGTGTGAACACAGAGACTGAATGCTAACACAGATAGCGGTGCGGTGTGAACACAGAGACTGAATGCTAACACAGATAGCGGTGCGGTGTGAACACAGAGACTGAATGCTAACACAGATAGCGGTGCGGTGTGAACACAGAGAATGAATGCTAACACAGAGACTGAATGCTAACACAGATAGCGGTGCGGTGTGAACACAGAGACTGAATGCTAACACAGATAGTGGTGCGGTGTGAACACAGAGACTGAATGCTAACACAGATAGTGGTGCGGTGTGAACACAGAGACAGAATGCTAACACAGATAGTGGTGCGGTGTGAACACAGAGACTGAATGCTAACACAGATAGCGGTGCAGTGTGAACACAGAGACTGAATGCTAACACAGAGACTGAATGCTAACACAGATAGCGGTGCGGTGTGAACACAGAGACTGAATGCTAACACAGATAGTGGTGCGGTGTGAACACAGAGACTGAATGCTAACACAGATAGCGGTGCGGTGTGAACACAGAGACTGAATGCTAACACAGATAGCGGTGCGGTGTGAACACAGAGACTGAATGCTAACACAGATAGTGGTGCGGTGTGAACACAGAGACTGAATGCTAACACAGATAGCGGTGCAGTGTGAACACAGAGACTGAATGCTAACACAGAGACTGAATGCTAACACAGATAGCGGTGCGGTGTGAACACAGAGACTGAATGCTAACACAGAGACTGAATGCTAACACAGATAGCGGTGCGGTGTGAACACAGAGACTGAGTGTGAACACAGAGACTGAATGCTAACACAGATAGCGGTGCGGTGTGAACACAGAGACTGAATGCTAACACAGAGACTGAATGCTAACACAGATAGCGGTGCGGTGTGAACACAGAGACTGAATGCTAACACAGATAGCGGTGCAGTGTGAACACAGAGACTGAATGCTAACACAGATAGTGGTGCGGTGTGAACACAGAGACTGAATGCTAACACAGATAGCGGTGCAGTGTGAACACAGAGACTGAATGCTAACACAGAGACTGAATGCTAACACAGATAGCGGTGCGGTGTGAACACAGAGACTGAATGCTAACACAGAGACTGAATGCTAACACAGATAGCGGTGCGGTGTGAACACAGAGACTGAATGCTAACACAGATAGCGGTGCAGTGTGAACACAGAGACTGAATGCTAACACAGATAGTGGTGCGGTGTGAACACAGAGACTGAATGCTAACACAGAGACTGAATGCTAACACAGATAGCGGTGCGGTGTGAACACAGAGACTGAATGCTAACACAGATAGCGGTGCAGTGTGAACACAGAGACTGAATGCTAACACAGATAGCGGTGCAGTGTGAACACAGAGACTGAATGCTAACACAGATAGCGGTGCAGTGTGAACACAGAGACTGAATGCTAACACAGAGACTGAATGCTAACACAGATAGCGGTGCGGTGTGAACACAGAGACTGAATGCTAACACAGATAGCGGTGCGGTGTGAACACAGAGACTGAATGCTAACACAGATAGCGGTGCGGTGTGAACACAGAGACTGAATGCTAACACAGAGACTGAATGCTAACACAGATAGCGGTGCAGTGTGAACACAGAGACTGAATGCTAACACAGATAGCGGTGCGGTGTGAACACAGAGACTGAATGCTAACACAGATAGCGGTGCGGTGTGAACACAGAGACTGAATGCTAACACAGATAGCGGTGCGGTGTGAACACAGAGACTGAATGCTAACACAGAGACTGAATGCTAACACAGATAGCGGTGCAGTGTGAACACAGAGACTGAATGCTAACACAGATAGCGGTGCGGTGTGAACACAGAGACTGAATGCTAACACAGATAGCGGTGCGGTGTGAACACAGAGACTGAATGCTAACACAGAGACTGAATGCTAACACAGATAGCGGTGCAGTGTGAACACAGAGACTGAATGCTAACACAGATAGCGGTGCGGTGTGAACACAGAGACTGAATGCTAACACAGATAGCGGTGCGGTGTGAACACAGAGACTGAATGCTAACACAGATAGCGGTGCGGTGTGAACACAGAGACTGAATGCTAACACAGATAGCGGTGCAGTGTGAACACAGAGACTGAATGCTAACACAGAGACTGAATGCTAACACAGATAGCGGTGCGGTGTGAACACAGAGACTGAATGCTAACACAGATAGCGGTGCGGTGTGAACACAGAGACTGAATGCTAACACAGATAGCGGTGCGGTGTGAACACAGAGACTGAATGCTAACACAGATAGCGGTGCGGTGTGAACACAGAGACTGAATGCTAACACAGATAGCGGTGCAGTGTGAACACAGAGACTGAATGCTAACACAGAGACTGAATGCTAACACAGATAGCGGTGCGGTGTGAACACAGAGACTGAATGCTAACACAGATAGCGGTGCAGTGTGAACACAGAGACTGAATGCTAACACAGAGACTGAATGCTAACACAGATAGCGGTGCGGTGTGAACACAGAGACTGAATGCTAACACAGATAGCGGTGCAGTGTGAACACAGAGACTGAATGCTAACACAGAGACTGAATGCTAACACAGATAGCGGTGCGGTGTGAACACAGAGACTGAATGCTAACACAGATAGCGGTGCGGTGTGAACACAGAGACTGAATGCTAACACAGATAGCGGTGCGGTGTGAACACAGAGACTGAATGCTAACACAGATAGCGGTGCGGTGTGAACACAGAGACTGAATGCTAACACAGATAGCGGTGCAGTGTGAACACAGAGACTGAATGCTAACACAGAGACTGAATGCTAACACAGATAGCGGTGCGGTGTGAACACAGAGACTGAATGCTAACACAGATAGCGGTGCGGTGTGAACACAGAGACTGAATGCTAACACAGACAGCGGTGCGGTGTGAACACAGAGACTGAATGCTAACACAGATAGCGGTGCAGTGTGAACACAGAGACTGAATGCTAACACAGAGACTGAATGCTAACACAGATAGCGGTGCGGTGTGAACACAGAGACTGAATGCTAACACAGATAGCGGTGCGGTGTGAACACAGAGACTGAATGCTAACACAGATAGCGGTGCGGTGTGAACACAGAGACTGAATGCTAACACAGATAGTGGTGCGGTGTGAACACAGAGACTGAATGCTAACACAGATAGCGGTGCGGTGTGAACACAGAGACTGAATGCTAACAGATAGCGGTGCAGTGTGAACACAGAGACTGAATGCTAACACAGAGACTGAATGCTAACACAGATAGCGGTGCGGTGTGAACACAGAGACTGAATGCTAACACAGATAGCGGTGCGGTGTGAACACAGAGACTGAATGCTAACACAGATAGCGGTGCGGTGTGAACACAGAGACTGAATGCTAACACAGATAGCGGTGCAGTGTGAACACAGAGACTGAATGCTAACACAGAGACTGAATGCTAACACAGATAGCGGTGCGGTGTGAACACAGAGACTGAATGCTAACACAGATAGCGGTGCGGTGTGAACACAGAGACTGAATGCTAACACAGATAGCGGTGCGGTGTGAACACAGAGACTGAATGCTAACACAGATAGCGGTGCGGTGTGAACACAGAGACTGAATGCTAACACAGATAGCGGTGCGGTGTGAACACAGAGACTGAATGCTAACACAGATAGCGGTGCGGTGTGAACACAGAGACTGAATGCTAACACAGATAGCGGTGCGGTGTGAACACAGAGAATGAATGCTAACACAGAGACTGAATGCTAACACAGATAGCGGTGCGGTGTGAACACAGAGACTGAATGCTAACACAGATAGTGGTGCGGTGTGAACACAGAGACTGAATGCTAACACAGATAGTGGTGCGGTGTGAACACAGAGACAGAATGCTAACACAGATAGTGGTGCGGTGTGAACACAGAGACTGAATGCTAACACAGATAGCGGTGCAGTGTGAACACAGAGACTGAATGCTAACACAGAGACTGAATGCTAACACAGATAGCGGTGCGGTGTGAACACAGAGACTGAATGCTAACACAGATAGTGGTGCGGTGTGAACACAGAGACTGAATGCTAACACAGATAGCGGTGCGGTGTGAACACAGAGACTGAATGCTAACACAGATAGCGGTGCGGTGTGAACACAGAGACTGAATGCTAACACAGATAGTGGTGCGGTGTGAACACAGAGACTGAATGCTAACACAGATAGCGGTGCAGTGTGAACACAGAGACTGAATGCTAACACAGAGACTGAATGCTAACACAGATAGCGGTGCGGTGTGAACACAGAGACTGAATGCTAACACAGAGACTGAATGCTAACACAGATAGCGGTGCAGTGTGAACACAGAGACTGAATGCTAACACAGATAGTGGTGCGGTGTGAACACAGAGACTGAATGCTAACACAGATAGCGGTGCGGTGTGAACACAGAGACTGAATGCTAACACAGATAGCGGTGCGGTGTGAACACAGAGACTGAATGCTAACACAGATAGCGGTGCGGTGTGAACACAGAGACTGAATGCTAACACAGATAGCGGTGCGGTGTGAACACAGAGACTGAATGCTAACACAGATAGCGGTGCGGTGTGAACACAGAGACTGAATGCTAACACAGATAGCGGTGCGGTGTGAACACAGAGACTGAATGCTAACACAGATAGCGGTGCGGTGTGAACACAGAGACTGAATGCTAACACAGATAGCGGTGCGGTGTGAACACAGAGACTGAATGCTAACACAGATAGCGGTGCGGTGTGAACACAGAGACTGAATGCTAACACAGATAGCGGTGCGGTGTGAACACAGAGACTGAATGCTAACACAGATAGCGGTGCGGTGTGAACACAGAGACTGAATGCTAACACAGATAGCGGTGCGGTGTGAACACAGAGACTGAATGCTAACACAGATAGCGGTGCGGTGTGAACACAGAGACTGAATGCTAACACAGATAGCGGTGCGGTGTGAACACAGAGACTGAATGCTAACACAGATAGCGGTGCGGTGTGAACACAGAGACTGAATGCTAACACAGATAGCGGTGCGGTGTGAACACAGAGACTGAATGCTAACACAGATAGCGGTGCGGTGTGAACACAGAGACTGAATGCTAACACAGATAGCGGTGCGGTGTGAACACAGAGACTGAATGCTAACACAGATAGCGGTGCGGTGTGAACACAGAGACTGAATGCTAACACAGATAGCGGTGCGGTGTGAACACAGAGACTGAATGCTAACACAGATAGCGGTGCGGTGTGAACACAGAGACTGAATGCTAACACAGATAGCGGTGCGGTGTGAACACAGAGACTGAATGCTAACACAGAGACTGAATGCTAACACAGATAGCGGTGCAGTGTGAACACAGAGACTGAATGCTAACACAGATAGTGGTGCGGTGTGAACACAGAGACTGAATGCTAACACAGATAGCGGTGCGGTGTGAACACAGAGACTGAATGCTAACACAGATAGCGGTGCAGTGTGAACACAGAGACTGAATGCTAACACAGATAGCGGTGCGGTGTGAACACAGAGACTGAATGCTAACACAGATAGCGGTGCGGTGTGAACACAGAGACTGAATGCTAACACAGATAGCGGTGCGGTGTGAACACAGAGACTGAATGCTAACACAGATAGCGGTGCGGTGTGAACACAGAGACTGAATGCTAACACAGATAGCGGTGCGGTGTGAACACAGAGACTGAATGCTAACACAGATAGCGGTGCGGTGTGAACACAGAGACTGAATGCTAACACAGATAGCGGTGCGGTGTGAACACAGAGACTGAATGCTAACACAGATAGCGGTGCGGTGTGAACACAGAGACTGAATGCTAACACAGATAGCGGTGCGGTGTGAACACAGAGACTGAATGCTAACACAGATAGCGGTGCAGTGTGAACACAGAGACTGAATGCTAACACAGATAGCGGTGCGGTGTGAACACAGAGACTGAATGCTAACACAGAGACTGAATGCTAACACAGATAGCGGTGCGGTGTGAACACAGAGACTGAATGCTAACACAGATAGCGGTGCAGTGTGAACACAGAGACTGAATGCTAACACAGATAGTGGTGCGGTGTGAACACAGAGACTGAATGCTAACACAGATAGCGGTGCAGTGTGAACACAGAGACTGAATGCTAACACAGAGACTGAATGCTAACACAGATAGCGGTGCGGTGTGAACACAGAGACTGAATGCTAACACAGAGACTGAATGCTAACACAGATAGCGGTGCGGTGTGAACACAGAGACTGAATGCTAACACAGATAGCGGTGCAGTGTGAACACAGAGACTGAATGCTAACACAGATAGTGGTGCGGTGTGAACACAGAGACTGAATGCTAACACAGAGACTGAATGCTAACACAGATAGCGGTGCGGTGTGAACACAGAGACTGAATGCTAACACAGATAGCGGTGCAGTGTGAACACAGAGACTGAATGCTAACACATAGCGGTGCAGTGTGAACACAGAGACTGAATGCTAACACAGATAGCGGTGCAGTGTGAACACAGAGACTGAATGCTAACACAGAGACTGAATGCTAACACAGATAGCGGTGCGGTGTGAACACAGAGACTGAATGCTAACACAGATAGCGGTGCGGTGTGAACACAGAGACTGAATGCTAACACAGATAGCGGTGCGGTGTGAACACAGAGACTGAATGCTAACACAGATAGCGGTGCGGTGTGAACACAGAGACTGAATGCTAACACAGATAGCGGTGCGGTGTGAACACAGAGACTGAATGCTAACACAGATAGCGGTGCGGTGTGAACACAGAGACTGAATGCTAACACAGATAGCGGTGCGGTGTGAACACAGAGACTGAATGCTAACACAGATAGCGGTGCGGTGTGAACACAGAGACTGAATGCTAACACAGGTAGCGGTGCGGTGTGAACACAGAGACTGAATGCTAACACAGATAGCGGTGCGGTGTGAACACAGAGACTGAGTGCTAACACAGATAGCGGTGCGGTGTGAACACAGAGACTGAATGCTAACACAGATAGCGGTGCGGTGTGAACACAGAGACTGAATGCTAACACAGATAGCGGTGCGGTGTGAACACAGAGACTGAATGCTAACACAGATAGCGGTGCGGTGTGAACACAGAGACTGAATGCTAACACAGATAGCGGTGCAGTGTGAACACAGAGACTGAATGCTAACACAGATAGCGGTGCAGTGTGAACACAGAGGCTGAATGCTAACACAGATAGCGGTGCAGTGTGAACACAGAGACTGAATGCTAACACAGATAGCGGTGCAGTGTGAACACAGAGACTGAATGCTAACACAGAGACTGAATGCTAACACAGATAGCGGTGCGGTGTGAACACAGAGACTGAATGCTAACACAGATAGCGGTGCGGTGTGAACACAGAGACTGAATGCTAACACAGATAGCGGTGCGGTGTGAACACAGAGACTGAATGCTAACACAGATAGCGGTGCGGTGTGAACACAGAGACTGAATGCTAACACAGATAGCGGTGCGGTGTGAACACAGAGACTGAATGCTAACACAGATAGCGGTGCGGTGTGAACACAGAGACTAAATGCTAACACAGATAGCGGTGCGGTGTGAACACAGAGACTGAATGCTAACACAGATAGCGGTGCGGTGTGAACACAGAGACTGAATGCTAACACAGATAGCGGTGCAGTGTGAACACAGAGACTGAATGCTAACACAGATAGCGGTGCGGTGTGAACACAGAGACTGAATGCTAACACAGAGACTGAATGCTAACACAGATAGCGGTGCGGTGTGAACACAGAGACTGAATGCTAACACAGATAGCGGTGCAGTGTGAACACAGAGACTGAATGCTAACACAGATAGCGGTGCAGTGTGAACACAGAGACTGAATGCTAACACAGATAGCGGTGCAGTGTGAACACAGAGACTGAATGCTAACACAGAGACTGAATGCTAACACAGATAGCGGTGCGGTGTGAACACAGAGACTGAATGCTAACACAGATAGCGGTGCGGTGTGAACACAGAGACTGAATGCTAACACAGATAGCGGTGCGGTGTGAACACAGAGACTGAATGCTAACACAGATAGCGGTGCGGTGTGAACACAGAGACTGAATGCTAACACAGATAGCGGTGCAGTGTGAACACAGAGACTGAATGCTAACACAGATAGCGGTGCGGTGTGAACACAGAGACTGAATGCTAACACAGATAGCGGTGCAGTGTGAACACAGAGACTGAATGCTAACACAGATAGCGGTGCAGTGTGAACACAGAGACTGAATGCTAACACAGATAGTGGTGCGGTGTGAACACAGAGACTGAATGCTAACACAGATAGCGGTGCAGTGTGAACACAGAGACTGAATGCTAACACAGATAGCGGTGCGGTGTGAACACAGAGACTGAATGCTAACACAGAGACTGAATGCTAACACAGATAGCGGTGCGATGTGAACACAGAGACTGAATGCTAACACAGATAGCGGTGCAGTGTGAACACAGAGACTGAATGCTAACACAGATAGTGGTGCGGTGTGAACACAGAGACTGAATGCTAACACAGATAGCGGTGCAGTGTGAACACAGAGACTGAATGCTAACACAGAGACTGAATGCTAACACAGATAGCGGTGCGGTGTGAACACAGAGACTGAATGCTAACACAGATAGCGGTGCAGTGTGAACACAGAGACTGAATGCTAACACAGATAGTGGTGCGGTGTGAACACAGAGACTGAATGCTAACACAGATAGCGGTGCGGTGTGAACACAGAGACTGAATGCTAACACAGATAGCGGTGCGGTGTGAACACAGAGACTGAATGCTAACACAGATAGCGGTGCAGTGTGAACGCAGAGACTGAATGCTAACACAGATAGCGGTGCGGTGTGAACACAGAGACTGAATGCTAACACAGATAGCGGTGCGGTGTGAACACAGAGACTGAATGCTAACACAGATAGCGGTGCGGTGTGAACACAGAGACTGAATGCTAACACAGAGACTGAATGCTAACACAGATAGCGGTGCGGTGTGAACACAGAGACTGAATGCTAACACAGATAGCGGTGCGGTGTGAACACAGAGACTGAATGCTAACACAGATAGTGGTGCGGTGTGAACACAGAGACTGAATGCTAACACAGATAGCGGTGCGGTGTGAACACAGAGACTGAATGCTAACACAGAGACTGAATGCTAACACAGATAGCGGTGCGGTGTGAACACAGAGACTGAATGCTAACACAGATAGCGGTGCGGTGTGAACACAGAGACTGAATGCTAACACAGATAGCGGTGCAGTGTGAACACAGAGACTGAATGCTAACACAGATAGTGGTGCGGTGTGAACACAGAGACTGAATGCTAACACAGATAGCGGTGCAGTGTGAACACAGAGACTGAATGCTAACACAGAGCCTGAATGCTAACACAGATAGCGGTGCGGTGTGAACACAGAGACTGAATGCTAACACAGAGACTGAATGCTAACACAGATAGCGGTGCAGTGTGAACACAGAGACTGAATGCTAACACAGATAGTGGTGCGGTGTGAAGACAGAGACTGAATGCTAACACAGATAGCGGTGCGGTGTGAACACAGAGACTGAATGCTAACACAGATAGCGGTGCGGTGTGAACACAGAGACTGAATGCTAACACAGATAGCGGTGCAGTGTGAACACAGAGACTGAATGCTAACACAGATAGCGGTGCGGTGTGAACACAGAGACTGAATGCTAACACAGATAGCGGTGCGGTGTGAACACAGAGACTGAATGCTAACACAGATAGCGGTGCAGTGTGAACACAGAGACTGAATGCTAACACAGATAGCGGTGCGGTGTGAACACAGAGACTGAATGCTAACACAGATAGCGGTGCAGTGTGAACACAGAGACTGAATGCTAACACAGATAGCGGTGCGGTGTGAACACAGAGACTGAATGCTAACACAGAGACTGAATGCTAACACAGATAGCGGTGCGGTGTGAACACAGAGACTGAATGCTAACACAGATAGCGGTGCAGTGTGAACACAGAGACTGAATGCTAACACAGATAGTGGTGCGGTGTGAACACAGAGACTGAATGCTAACACAGATAGCGGTGCAGTGTGAACACAGAGACTGAATGCTAACACAGAGACTGAATGCTAACACAGATAGCGGTGCGGTGTGAACACAGAGACTGAATGCTAACACAGAGACTGAATGCTAACACAGATAGCGGTGCGGTGTGAACACAGAGACTGAATGCTAACACAGATAGCGGTGCAGTGTGAACACAGAGACTGAATGCTAACACAGATAGTGGTGCGGTGTGAACACAGAGACTGAATGCTAACACAGAGACTGAATGCTAACACAGATAGCGGTGCGGTGTGAACACAGAGACTGAATGCTAACACAGATAGCGGTGCAGTGTGAACACAGAGACTGAATGCTAACACAGAGACTGAATGCTAACACAGAGACTGAATGCTAACACAGATAGCGGTGCGGTGTGAACACAGAGACTGAATGCTAACACAGATAGCGGTGCGGTGTGAACACAGAGACTGAATGCTAACACAGATAGCGGTGCGGTGTGAACACAGAGACTGAATGCTAACACAGATAGCGGTGCGGTGTGAACACAGAGACTGAATGCTAACACAGATAGCGGTGCGGTGTGAACACAGAGACTGAATGCTAACACAGATAGCGGTGCGGTGTGAACACAGAGACTGAATGCTAACACAGATAGCGGTGCGGTGTGAACACAGAGACTGAATGCTAACACAGATAGCGGTGCGGTGTGAACACAGAGACTGAATGCTAACACAGATAGCGGTGCGGTGTGAACACAGAGACTGAATGCTAACACAGATAGCGGTGCAGTGTGAACACAGAGACTGAATGCTAACACAGATAGTGGTGCGGTGTGAACACAGAGACTGAATGCTAACACAGATAGCGGTGCGGTGTGAACACAGAGACTGAATGCTAACACAGATAGCGGTGCGGTGTGAACACAGAGACTGAATGCTAACACAGATAGCGGTGCGGTGTGAACGCAGAGACTGAATGCTAACACAGATAGCGGTGCGGTGTGAACACAGAGACTGAATGCTAACACAGATAGCGGTGCGGTGTGAACACAGAGACTGAATGCTAACACAGATAGCGGTGCGGTGTGAACACAGAGACTGAATGCTAACACAGAGACTGAATGCTAACACAGATAGCGGTGCGGTGTGAACACAGAGACTGAATGCTAACACAGATAGCGGTGCGGTGTGAACACAGAGACTGAATGCTAACACAGATAGTGGTGCGGTGTGAACACAGAGACTGAATGCTAACACAGATAGCGGTGCGGTGTGAACACAGAGACTGAATGCTAACACAGAGACTGAATGCTAACACAGATAGCGGTGCGGTGTGAACACAGAGACTGAATGCTAACACAGATAGCGGTGCACTGTGAACACAGAGACTGAATGCTAACACAGATAGCGGTGCAGTGTGAACACAGAGACTGAATGCTAACACAGATAGCGGTGCAGTGTGAACACAGAGAATAAATGCTAACACAGAGACTGAATGCTAACACAGATAGCGGTGCAGTGTGAACACAGAGACTGAATGCTAACACAGATAGCGGTGCACTGTGAACACAGAGACTGAATGCTAACACAGATAGCGGTGCGGTGTGAACACAGAGACTGAATGCTAACACAGATAGCGGTGCGGTGTGAACACAGAGACTGAATGCTAACACAGATAGCGGTGCAGTGTGAACACAGAGACTGAATGCTAACACAGATAGCGGTGCAGTGTGAACACAGAGACTGAATGCTAACACAGAGACTGAATGCTAACACAGATAGCGGTGCGGTGTGAACACAGAGACTGAATGCTAACACAGATAGCGGTGCGGTGTGAACACAGAGACTGAATGCTAACACAGATAGCGGTGCGGTGTGAACACAGAGACTCAATGCTAACACAGATAGCGGTGCGGTGTGAACACAGAGACTGAATGCTAACACAGAGACTGAATGCTAACACAGATAGCGGTGCACTGTGAACACAGAGACTGAATGCTAACACAGATAGCGGTGCAGTGTGAACACAGAGACTGAATGCTAACACAGAGACTGAATGCTAACACAGATAGCGGTGCACTGTGAACACAGAGACTGAATGCTAACACAGATAGCGGTGCAGTGTGAACACAGAGACTGAATGCTAACACAGAGACTGAATGCTAACACAGATAGCGGTGCGGTGTGAGCACAGAGACTGAATGCTAACACAGAGACTGAATGCTAACACAGATAGTGGTGCAGTGTGAACACAGAGACTGAATGCTAACACAGATAGCGGTGCAGTGTGAACACAGAGACTGAATGCTAACACAGATAGCGGTGCAGTGTGAACACAGAGACTGAATGCTAACACAGATAATGGTGCAGTGTGAACACAGAGACTGAATGCTAACACAGATAGCGGCGCGGTGTGAACACAGGGACTGAATGCTAACACAGATAGTGGTGCGGTGTGAACACAGAGACTGAATGCTAACACAGAGACTGAATGCTAACACAGATAGCGGTGCGGTGTGAACACAGAGACTGAATGCTAACACAGATAGCGGTGTGGTGTGAACACAGAGACTGAATGCTAACACAGAGACTGAATGCTAACACAGATAGCGGTGCGGTGTGAACACAGAGACTGAATGCTAACACAGAGACTGAATGCTAACACAGATAGCGGTGCAGTGTGAACACAGAGACTGAATGCTAACACAGATAGCGGTGCGGTGTGAACACAGAGAGTGAATGCTAACACAGATAGCGGTGCAGTGTGAACACAGAGACTGAATGCTAACACAGATAGCGGTGCAGTGTGAACACAGAGACTGAATGCTAACACAGAGACTGAATGCTAACACAGATAGCGGTGCGGTGTGAGCACAGAGACTGAATGCTAACACAGAGACTGAATGCTAACACAGATAGCGGTGCACGGTGAACACAGAGACTGAATGCTAACACAGATAGTGGTGCAGTGTGAAAACACAGACTGAATGCTAACACAGATAGTGGTGCGGTGTGAACACAGAGACTGAATGCTAACACAGATAGCGGTGCAGTGTGAACACAGAGACTGAATGCTAACACAGATAGTGGTGCGGTGTGAACACAGAGACTGAATGCTAACACAGATAATGGTGCAGTGTGAACACAGAGACTGAATGCTAACACAGATAGCGGCGCGGTGTGAACACAGGGACTGAATGCTAACACAGATAGTGGTGCGGTGTGAACACAGAGACTGAATGCTAACACAGATAGCGGTGTGGTGTGAACACAGAGACTGAATGCTAACACAGAGACTGAATGCTAACACAGATAGCGGTGCAGTGTGAACACAGAGACTGAATGCTAACACAGATAGCGGTGCGGTGTGAACACAGAGAGTGAATGCTAACACAGATAGCGGTGCAGTGTGAACACAGAGACTGAATGCTAACACAGATAGCGGTGCAGTGTGAACACAGAGACTGAATGCTAACACAGAGACTGAATGCTAACACAGATAGCGGTGCGGTGTGAACACAGAGACTGAATGCTAACACAGAGGCTGAATGCTAACACAGATAGCGGTGCAGTGTGAACACAGAGACTGAATGCTAACACAGAGACTGAATGCTAACACAGATAGCGGTGCAGTGTGAACACAGAGACTGAATGCTAACACAGATAGTGGTGCGGTGTGAACACAGAGACTGAATGCTAACACAGATAGCGGTGCGGTGTGAACACAGAGACTGAATGCTAACACAGATAGCGGTGCGGTGTGAACACAGAGACTGAATGCTAACACAGATAGTGGTGCGGTGTGAACACAGAGACTGAATGCTAACACAGATAGCGGTGCGGTGTGAACACAGAGACTGAATGCTAACACAGATAGCGGTGCGGTGTGAACACAGAGACTGAATGCTAACACAGATAGCGGTGCGGTGTGAACACAGAGACTGAATGCTAACACAGAGACTGAATGCTAACACAGATAGCGGTGCAGTGTGAACACAGAGACTGAATGCTAACACAGATAGTGGTGCGGTGTGAACACAGAGACTGAATGCTAACACAGATAGCGGTGCGGTGTGAACACAGAGACTGAATGCTAACACAGATAGCGGTGCGGTGTGAACACAGAGACTGAATGCTAACACAGATAGCGGTGCGGTGTGAACACAGAGACTGAATGCTAACACAGATAGCGGTGCGGTGTGAACACAGAGACTGAATGCTAACACAGAGACTGAATGCTAACACAGAGACTGAATGCTAACACAGACAGCGGTGCGGTGTGAACACAGAGACTGAATGCTAACACAGAGACTGAATGCTAACACAGAGACTGAATGCTAACACAGATAGCGGTGCAGTGTGAACACAGAGACTGAATGCTAACACAGATAGCGGTGCAGTGTGAACACAGAGACTGAATGCTAACACAGAGACTGAATGCTAACACAGATAGCGGTGCGGTGTGAACACAGAGACTGAATGCTAACACAGATAGCGGTGCGGTGTGAACACAGAGACTGAATGCTAACACAGATAGCGGTGCGGTGTGAACACAGAGACTCAATGCTAACACAGATAGCGGTGCGGTGTGAACACAGAGACTGAATGCTAACACAGAGACTGAATGCTAACACAGATAGCGGTGCACTGTGAACACAGAGACTGAATGCTAACACAGATAGCGGTGCAGTGTGAACACAGAGACTGAATGCTAACACAGAGACTGAATGCTAACACAGATAGCGGTGCACTGTGAACACAGAGACTGAATGCTAACACAGATAGCGGTGCAGTGTGAACACAGAGACTGAATGCTAACACAGAGACTGAATGCTAACACAGATAGCGGTGCGGTGTGAGCACAGAGACTGAATGCTAACACAGAGACTGAATGCTAACACAGATAGTGGTGCAGTGTGAACACAGAGACTGAATGCTAACACAGATAGCGGTGCAGTGTGAACACAGAGACTGAATGCTAACACAGATAGCGGTGCAGTGTGAACACAGAGACTGAATGCTAACACAGATAATGGTGCAGTGTGAACACAGAGACTGAATGCTAACACAGATAGCGGCGCGGTGTGAACACAGGGACTGAATGCTAACACAGATAGTGGTGCGGTGTGAACACAGAGACTGAATGCTAACACAGAGACTGAATGCTAACACAGATAGCGGTGCGGTGTGAACACAGAGACTGAATGCTAACACAGATAGCGGTGTGGTGTGAACACAGAGACTGAATGCTAACACAGAGACTGAATGCTAACACAGATAGCGGTGCGGTGTGAACACAGAGACTGAATGCTAACACAGAGACTGAATGCTAACACAGATAGCGGTGCAGTGTGAACACAGAGACTGAATGCTAACACAGATAGCGGTGCGGTGTGAACACAGAGAGTGAATGCTAACACAGATAGCGGTGCAGTGTGAACACAGAGACTGAATGCTAACACAGATAGCGGTGCAGTGTGAACACAGAGACTGAATGCTAACACAGAGACTGAATGCTAACACAGATAGCGGTGCGGTGTGAGCACAGAGACTGAATGCTAACACAGAGACTGAATGCTAACACAGATAGCGGTGCACGGTGAACACAGAGACTGAATGCTAACACAGATAGTGGTGCAGTGTGAAAACACAGACTGAATGCTAACACAGATAGTGGTGCGGTGTGAACACAGAGACTGAATGCTAACACAGATAGCGGTGCAGTGTGAACACAGAGACTGAATGCTAACACAGATAGTGGTGCGGTGTGAACACAGAGACTGAATGCTAACACAGATAATGGTGCAGTGTGAACACAGAGACTGAATGCTAACACAGATAGCGGCGCGGTGTGAACACAGGGACTGAATGCTAACACAGATAGTGGTGCGGTGTGAACACAGAGACTGAATGCTAACACAGATAGCGGTGTGGTGTGAACACAGAGACTGAATGCTAACACAGAGACTGAATGCTAACACAGATAGCGGTGCAGTGTGAACACAGAGACTGAATGCTAACACAGATAGCGGTGCGGTGTGAACACAGAGAGTGAATGCTAACACAGATAGCGGTGCAGTGTGAACACAGAGACTGAATGCTAACACAGATAGCGGTGCAGTGTGAACACAGAGACTGAATGCTAACACAGAGACTGAATGCTAACACAGATAGCGGTGCGGTGTGAACACAGAGACTGAATGCTAACACAGAGGCTGAATGCTAACACAGATAGCGGTGCAGTGTGAACACAGAGACTGAATGCTAACACAGAGACTGAATGCTAACACAGATAGCGGTGCAGTGTGAACACAGAGACTGAATGCTAACACAGATAGTGGTGCGGTGTGAACACAGAGACTGAATGCTAACACAGATAGCGGTGCGGTGTGAACACAGAGACTGAATGCTAACACAGATAGCGGTGCGGTGTGAACACAGAGACTGAATGCTAACACAGATAGTGGTGCGGTGTGAACACAGAGACTGAATGCTAACACAGATAGCGGTGCGGTGTGAACACAGAGACTGAATGCTAACACAGATAGCGGTGCGGTGTGAACACAGAGACTGAATGCTAACACAGATAGCGGTGCGGTGTGAACACAGAGACTGAATGCTAACACAGAGACTGAATGCTAACACAGATAGCGGTGCAGTGTGAACACAGAGACTGAATGCTAACACAGATAGTGGTGCGGTGTGAACACAGAGACTGAATGCTAACACAGATAGCGGTGCGGTGTGAACACAGAGACTGAATGCTAACACAGATAGCGGTGCGGTGTGAACACAGAGACTGAATGCTAACACAGATAGCGGTGCGGTGTGAACACAGAGACTGAATGCTAACACAGATAGCGGTGCGGTGTGAACACAGAGACTGAATGCTAACACAGAGACTGAATGCTAACACAGAGACTGAATGCTAACACAGATAGCGGTGTGTGTGTGTGTTTATTTCAGTGGAGTGTGTGTGTGTGTTTATTTCAGTGGAGTGTGTGTGTGTGTGTGTTTATTTCAGTGGAGTGTGTGTGTGTGTGTTTATTTCAGTGGAGTGTGTGTGTGTGTGTGTTTATTTCAGTGGAGTGTGTGTGTGTGTGTGTTTATTTCAGTGGAGTGTGTGTGTGTGTGTTTATTTCAGTGGAGTGTGTGTGTGTTTATTTCAGTGGAGTGTGTGTGTGTTTATTTCAGTGGAGTGTGTGTGTGTGTGTTTATTTCAGTGGAGTGTGTGTGTGTGTGTTTATTTCAGTGGAGTGTGTGTGTGTTTATTTCAGTGGAGTGTGTGTGTGTTTATTTCAGTGGAGTGTGTGTGTGTGTTTATTTCAGTGGAGAGTGTGTGTGTGTTTATTTCAGTGGAGTGTGTGTGTGTGTGTTTATTTCAGTGGAGTGTGTGTGTGTGTGTTTATTTCAGTGGAGTGTGTGTGTGTGTGTGTGTGTTTAATTCAGTGGAGTGTGTGTGTGTGTGTGTTTATTTCAGTGGAGTGTGTGTGTGTGTTTATTTCAGTGGAGTGTGTGTGTGTGTGTGTGTTTATTTCAGTGGAGTGTGTGTGTGTGTTTATTTCAGTGGAGTGTGTGTGTGTGTTTATTTCAGTGGAGTGTGTGTGTGTGTTTATTTCAGTGGAGTGTGTGTGTGTGTTTATTTCAGTGGAGTGTGTGTGTGTTTATTTCAGTGGAGTGTGTGTGTGTGTTTATTTCAGTGGAGTGTGTGTGTGTGTGTGTGTTTATTTCAGTGGAGTGTGTGTGTGTTTATTTCAGTGGAGTGTGTGTGTGTGTTTATTTCAGTGGAGTGTGTGTGTGTTTATTTCAGTGGAGTGTGTGTGTGTGTTTATTTCAGTGGAGAGTGTGTGTGTGTTTATTTCAGTGGAGTGTGTGTGTGTGTGTTTATTTCAGTGGAGTGTGTGTGTGTGTGTTTATTTCAGTGGAGTGTGTGTGTGTGTGTGTGTGTTTATTTCAGTGGAGTGTGTGTGTGTGTTTATTTCAGTGGAGTGTGTGTGTGTTTATTTCAGTGGAGTGTGTGTGTGTGTGTGTGTTTATTTCAGTGGAGTGTGTGTGTGTGTGTTTATTTCAGTGGAGAGTGTGTGTGTGTTTATTTCAGTGGAGTGTGTGTGTGTGTTTATTTCAGTGGAGTGTGTGTGTGTGTGTGTGTGTGTGTTTATTTCAGTGGAGTGTGTGTGTGTGTTTATTTCAGTGGAGTGTGTGTGTGTGTGTGTGTTTATTTCAGTGGAGTGTGTGTGTGTGTGTGTGTTTATTTCAGTGGAGTGTGTGTGTGTGTGTGTGTTTATTTCAGTGGAGTGTGTGTGTGTTTATTTCAGTGGAGTGTGTGTGTGTGTGTGTTTATTTCAGTGGAGTGTGTGTGTGTGTGTGTGTTTATTTCAGTGGAGTGTGTGTGTGTGTGTTTATTTCAGTGGAGTGTGTGTGTGTGTGTTTATTTCAGTGGAGTGTGTGTGTGTGTGTGTGTTTATTTCAGTGGAGTGTGTGTGTGTGTGTTTATTTCAGTGGAGTGTGTGTGTGAGTTTATTTCAGTGGAGTGTGTGTGTGTGTGTTTATTTCATTGGAGTGTGTGTGTGTGTGTGTGTTTATTTCAGTGGAGTGTGTGTGTGTGTGTGTTTATTTCAGTGGAGTGTGTGTGTGTGTGTGTTTATTTCAGTGGAGTGTGTGTGTGTGTGTGTGTTTATTTCAGTGGAGTGTGTGTGTGTGTGTTTATTTCAGTGGAGTGTGTGTGTGAGTTTATTTCAGTGGAGTGTGTGTGTGTGTGTTTATTTCATTGGAGTGTGTGTGTGTTTATTTCAGTGGAGTGTGTGTGTGTGTGTGTGCTTATTTCAGTGGAGTGTGTGTGTGTGTGTGTGCTTATTTCAGTGGAGTGTGTGTGTGTTTATTTCAGTGGAGTGTGTGTGTGTGTGTTTATTTCAGTGGAGTGTGTGTGTGTGTGTGTGCTTATTTCAGTGGAGTGTGTGTGTGTTTATTTCAGTGGAGTGTGTGTGTGTGTGTTTATTTCAGTGGAGTGTGTGTGTGTGTTTATTTCAGTGGAGTGTGTGTGTGTGTGTGTTTATTTCAGTGGAGTGTGTGTGTGTGTGTTTATTTCAGTGGAGTGTGTGTGTGTGTGTGTTTATTTCAGTGGAGTGTGTGTGTGTGTGTGTTTATTTCAGTGGAGTGTGTGTGTGTGTGTTTATTTCAGTGGAGTGTGTGTGTGTGTGTTTATTTCAGTGGAGTGTGTGTGTGTTTATTTCAGTGGAGTGTGTGTGTGTTTATTTCAGTGGAGTGTGTGTGTGTGTGTTTATTTCAGTGGAGTGTGTGTGTGTGTGTTTATTTCAGTGGAGTGTGTGTGTGTTTATTTCAGTGGAGTGTGTGTGTGTTTATTTCAGTGGAGTGTGTGTGTGTGTGTGTGTGTTTATTTCAGTGGAGTGTGTGTGTGTGTTTATTTCAGTGGAGAGTGTGTGTGTGTTTATTTCAGTGGAGTGTGTGTGTGTGTGTTTATTTCAGTGGAGTGTGTGTGTGTGTGTTTATTTCAGTGGAGTGTGTGTGTGTGTGTGTGTGTTTAATTCAGTGGAGTGTGTGTGTGTGTTTATTTCAGTGGAGTGTGTGTGTGTGTTTATTTCAGTGGAGTGTGTGTGTGTGTTTATTTCAGTGGAGTGTGTGTGTGTGTGTGTGTTTATTTCAGTGGAGTGTGTGTGTGTGTGTTTATTTCAGTGGAGTGTGTGTGTGTTTATTTCAGTGGAGTGTGTGTGTGTGTTTATTTCAGTGGAGTGTGTGTGTGTTTATTTCAGTGGAGTGTGTGTGTGTGTTTATTTCAGTGGAGAGTGTGTGTGTGTTTATTTCAGTGGAGTGTGTGTGTGTGTGTTTATTTCAGTGGAGTGTGTGTGTGTGTGTTTATTTCAGTGGAGTGTGTGTGTGTGTGTGTGTGTTTATTTCAGTGGAGTGTGTGTGTGTGTTTATTTCAGTGGAGTGTGTGTGTGTTTATTTCAGTGGAGTGTGTGTGTGTGTGTGTGTTTATTTCAGTGGAGTGTGTGTGTGTGTGTTTATTTCAGTGGAGAGTGTGTGTGTGTTTATTTCAGTGGAGTGTGTGTGTGTGTTTATTTCAGTGGAGTGTGTGTGTGTGTGTGTGTGTGTGTTTATTTCAGTGGAGTGTGTGTGTGTGTTTATTTCAGTGGAGTGTGTGTGTGTGTGTGTGTTTATTTCAGTGGAGTGTGTGTGTGTGTGTTTATTTCAGTGGAGTGTGTGTGTGTGTGTGTGTGTTTAATTCAGTGGAGTGTGTGTGTGTTTATTTCAGTGGAGTGTGTGTGTGTGTGTGTTTATTTCAGTGGAGTGTGTGTGTGTGTGTGTGTTTATTTCAGTGGAGTGTGTGTGTGTGTGTTTATTTCAGTGGAGTGTGTGTGTGTGTGTTTATTTCAGTGGAGTGTGTGTGTGTGTGTGTGTTTATTTCAGTGGAGTGTGTGTGTGTGTGTTTATTTCAGTGGAGTGTGTGTGTGAGTTTATTTCAGTGGAGTGTGTGTGTGTGTGTTTTTTTCATTGGAGTGTGTGTGTGTGTGTGTGTTTATTTCAGTGGAGTGTGTGTGTGTGTGTGTTTATTTCAGTGGAGTGTGTGTGTGTGTGTGTTTATTTCAGTGGAGTGTGTGTGTGTGTGTGTGTTTATTTCAGTGGAGTGTGTGTGTGTGTGTTTATTTCAGTGGAGTGTGTGTGAGTTTATTTCAGTGGAGTGTGTGTGTGTGTGTTTATTTCATTGGAGTGTGTGTGTGTGTGTGTGTTTATTTCAGTGGAGTGTGTGTGTGTGTGTGTGTTTATTTCAGTGGAGTGTGTGTGTGTTTATTTCAGTGGAGTGTGTGTGTGTTTATTTCAGTGGAGTGTGTGTGTGTGTGTGTGTTTATTTCAGTGGAGTGTGTGTGTGTGTGTGTTTATTTCAGTGGAGTGTGTGTGTGTGTGTGTTTATTTCAGTGGAGTGTGTGTGTGTGTTTATTTCAGTGGAGTGTGTGTGTGTGTTTATTTCAGTGGAGTGTGTGTGTGTGTTTATTTCAGTGGAGTGTGTGTGTGTGTTTATTTCAGTGGAGTGTGTGTGTGTGTTTATTTCAGTGGAGTGTGTGTGTGTGTTTATTTCAGTGGAGTGTGTGTGTGTGTGTGTTTATTTCAGTGGAGTGTGTGTGTGTGTGTGTTTATTTCAGTGGAGTGTGTGTGTGTGTGTGTTTATTTCAGTGGAGTGTGTGTGTGTGTGTGTTTATTTCAGTGGAGTGTGTGTGTGTGTGTGTTTATTTCAGTGGAGTGTGTGTGTGTGTGTGTTTATTTCAGTGGAGTGTGTGTGTGTGTTTATTTCAGTGGAGTGTGTGTGTGTGTTTATTTCAGTGGAGTGTGTGTGTGTTTATTTCAGTGGAGTGTGTGTGTGTGTTTATTTCAGTGGAGTGTGTGTGTGTTTATTTCAGTGGAGAGTGTGTGTGTGTTTATTTCAGTGGAGTGTGTGTGTGTGTGTGTGTTTATTTCAGTGGAGTGTGTGTGTGTGTGTGTGTTTATTTCAGTGGAGTGTGTGTGTGTGTGTGTTTATTTCAGTGGAGTGTGTGTGTGTGTGTTTATTTCAGTGGAGTGTGTGTGTGTGTTTATTTCAGTGGAGTGTGTGTGTGTGTTTATTTCAGTGGAGTGTGTGTGTGTGTGTTTATTTCAGTGGAGTGTGTGTGTGTGTGTGTTTATTTCAGTGGAGTGTGTGTGTGTGTGTGTTTATTTCAGTGGAGTGTGTGTGTGTGTGTTTATTTCAGTGGAGTGTGTGTGTGTGTGTGTTTATTTCAGTGGAGTGTGTGTGTGTGTGTGTGTTTATTTCAGTGGAGTGTGTGTGTGTGTGTGTTTATTTCAGTGGAGTGTGTGTGTGTGTGTGTTTATTTCAGTGGAGTGTGTGTGTGTGTGTTTATTTCAGTGGAGTGTGTGTGTGTGTGTTTATTTCAGTGGAGTGTGTGTGTGTGTTTATTTCAGTGGAGTGTGTGTGTGTGTTTATTTCAGTGGAGTGTGTGTGTGTGTTTATTTCAGTGGAGTGTGTGTGTGTGTTTATTTCAGTGGAGTGTGTGTGTGTGTGTGTGTGTGTGTTTATTTCAGTGGAGTGTGTGTGTGTGTGTGTGTTTATTTCAGTGGAGTGTGTGTGTGTGTGTGTGTGTGTGTGTGTTTATTTCAGTGGAGTGTGTGTGTGTTTATTTCAGTGGAGAGTGTGTGTGTGTTTATTTCAGTGGAGTGTGTGTGTGTGTGTGTGTGTTTATTTCAGTGGAGTGTGTGTGTGTGTGTGTGTTTATTTCAGTGGAGTGTGTGTGTGTGTGTGTGTGTGTGTGTTTATTTCAGTGGAGTGTGTGTGTGTTTATTTCAGTGGAGTGTGTGTGTGTGTTTATTTCAGTGGAGTGTGTGTGTGTGTGTGTGTGTGTGTGTGTGTTTATTTCAGTGGAGTGTGTGTGTGTGTGTGTGTTTATTTCAGTGGAGTGTGTGTGTGTGTGTTTATTTCAGTGGAGTGTGTGTGTGTGTTTATTTCAGTGGAGTGTGTGTGTGTGTTTATTTCAGTGGAGTGTGTGTGTGTGTGTTTATTTCAGTGGAGTGTGTGTGTGTGTGTTTATTTCAGTGGAGTGTGTGTGTGTGTGTTTATTTCAGTGGAGTGTGTGTGTGTGTGTGTTTATTTCAGTGGAGTGTGTGTGTGTGTGTGTTTATTTCAGTGGAGTGTGTGTGTGTGTTTATTTCAGTGGAGTGTGTGTGTGTGTTTATTTCAGTGGAGTGTGTGTGTGTGTGTTTATTTCAGTGGAGTGTGTGTGTGTGTGTTTATTTCAGTGGAGTGTGTGTGTGTGTGTGTTTATTTCAGTGGAGTGTGTGTGTGTGTGTGTGTTTATTTCAGTGGAGTGTGTGTGTGTGTGTGTGTGTTTATTTCAGTGGAGTGTGTGTGTGTGTTTATTTCAGTGGAGTGTGTGTGTGTGTGTGTTTATTTCAGTGGAGTGTGTGTGTGTGTTTATTTCAGTGGAGTGTGTGTGTGTGTTTATTTCAGTGGAGTGTGTGTGTGTTTATTTCAGTGGAGTGTGTGTGTGTGTTTATTTCAGTGGAGTGTGTGTGTGTTTATTTCAGTGGAGTGTGTGTGTGTGTTTATTTCAGTGGAGTGTGTGTGTGTTTATTTCAGTGGAGTGTGTGTGTGTTTATTTCAGTGGAGTGTGTGTGTGTGTTTATTTCAGTGGAGTGTGTGTGTGTTTATTTCAGTGGAGTGTGTGTGTGTTTATTTCAGTGGAGTGTGTGTGTGTGTGTTTATTTCAGTGGAGTGTGTGTGTGTGTTTATTTCAGTGGAGTGTGTGTGTGTGTTTATTTCAGTGGAGTGTGTGTGTGTGTTTATTTCAGTGGAGTGTGTGTGTGTTTATTTCAGTGGAGTGTGTGTGTGTGTGTTTATTTCAGTGGAGTGTGTGTGTGTGTGTGTTTATTTCAGTGGAGTGTGTGTGTGTGTGTGTGTGTGTGTGTGTGTTTATTTCAGTGGAGTGTGTGTGTGTGTGTTTATTTCAGTGGAGTGTGTGTGTGTGTGTGTTTATTTCAGTGGAGTGTGTGTGTGTGTGTTTATTTCAGTGGAGTGTGTGTGTGTGTGTGTTTATTTCAGTGGAGTGTGTGTGTGTTTATTTCAGTGGAGTGTGTGTGTGTGTGTTTATTTCAGTGGAGTGTGTGTGTGTGTGTGTTTATTTCAGTGGAGTGTGTGTGTGTGTTTATTTCAGTGGAGTGTGTGTGTGTGTGTGTGTGTTTATTTCAGTGGAGTGTGTGTGTGTGTTTATTTCAGTGGAGTGTGTGTGTGTGTGTGTGTGTTTATTTCAGTGGAGTGTGTGTGTGTGTTTATTTCAGTGGAGTGTGTGTGTGTGTGTGTGTGTGTTTATTTCAGTGGAGTGTGTGTGTGTGTGTGTTTATTTCAGTGGAGTGTGTGTGTGTGTGTTTATTTCAGTGGAGTGTGTGTGTGTGTGTGTTTATTTCAGTGGAGTGTGTGTGTGTGTTTATTTCAGTGGAGTGTGTGTGTGTGTGTGTGTGTTTATTTCAGTGGAGTGTGTGTGTGTGTTTATTTCAGTGGAGTGTGTGTGTGTGTGTGTGTGTTTATTTCAGTGGAGTGTGTGTGTGTGTTTATTTCAGTGGAGTGTGTGTGTGTGTGTGTGTGTGTTTATTTCAGTGGAGTGTGTGTGTGTGTGTTTATTTCAGTGGAGTGTGTGTGTGTGTGTGTTTATTTCAGTGGAGTGTGTGTGTGTGTGTTTATTTCAGTGGAGTGTGTGTGTGTTTATTTCAGTGGAGTGTGTGTGTGTGTTTATTTCAGTGGAGTGTGTGTGTGTGTTTATTTCAGTGGAGTGTGTGTGTGTGTGTGTGTGTGTGTGTGTTTATTTCAGTGGAGTGTGTGTGTGTGTTTATTTCAGTGGAGTGTGTGTGTGTGTGTGTGTGTTTATTTCAGTGGAGTGTGTGTGTGTGTGTGTTTATTTCAGTGGAGTGTGTGTGTGTGTGTGTTTATTTCAGTGGAGTGTGTGTGTGTGTGTGTTTATTTCAGTGGAGTGTGTGTGTGTGTGTTTATTTCAGTGGAGTGTGTGTGTGTGTGTGTTTATTTCAGTGGAGTGTGTGTGTGTGTTTATTTCAGTGGAGTGTGTGTGTGTGTTTATTTCAGTGGAGTGTGTGTGTGTGTGTTTATTTCAGTGGAGTGTGTGTGTGTGTGTTTATTTCAGTGGAGTGTGTGTGTGTGTGTTTATTTCAGTGGAGTGTGTGTGTGTGTGTGTTTATTTCAGTGGAGTGTGTGTGTGTGTGTGTTTATTTCAGTGGAGTGTGTGTGTGTGTGTTTATTTCAGTGGAGTGTGTGTGTGTGTGTTTATTTCAGTGGAGTGTGTGTGTGTGTGTGTTTATTTCAGTGGAGTGTGTGTGTGTGTGTGTTTATTTCAGTGGAGTGTGTGTGTGTGTTTATTTCAGTGGAGTGTGTGTGTGTGTTTATTTCAGTGGAGTGTGTGTGTGTGTGTTTATTTCAGTGGAGTGTGTGTGTGTGTTTATTTCAGTGGAGTGTGTGTGTGTGTGTGTTTATTTCAGTGGAGTGTGTGTGTGTGTGTTTATTTCAGTGGAGTGTGTGTGTGTGTGTTTATTTCAGTGGAGTGTGTGTGTGTGTGTTTATTTCAGTGGAGTGTGTGTGTGTGTTTATTTCAGTGGAGTGTGTGTGTGTGTGTGTGTGTTTATTTCAGTGGAGTGTGTGTGTGTGTTTATTTCAGTGGAGTGTGTGTGTGTGTGTGTGTGTGTGTTTATTTCAGTGGAGTGTGTGTGTGTGTGTTTATTTCAGTGGAGTGTGTGTGTGTGTGTGTGTGTTTATTTCAGTGGAGTGTGTGTGTGTGTGTTTATTTCAGTGGAGTGTGTGTGTGTTTATTTCAGTGGAGTGTGTGTGTGTGTGTGTGTGTTTATTTCAGTGGAGTGTGTGTGTGTTTATTTCAGTGGAGTGTGTGTGTGTGTGTGTGTGTGTGTGTGTTTATTTCAGTGGAGTGTGTGTGTGTGTGTTTATTTCAGTGGAGTGTGTGTGTGTGTGTTTATTTCAGTGGAGTGTGTGTGTGTGTGTTTATTTCAGTGGAGTGTGTGTGTGTGTGTTTATTTCAGTGGAGTGTGTGTGTGTGTGTTTATTTCAGTGGAGTGTGTGTGTGTGTGTTTATTTCAGTGGAGTGTGTGTGTGTGTGTTTATTTCAGTGGAGTGTGTGTGTGTGTGTGTGTGTTTATTTCAGTGGAGTGTGTGTGTGTGTTTATTTCAGTGGAGTGTGTGTGTGTGTTTATTTCAGTGGAGTGTGTGTGTGTGTGTGTGTGTTTATTTCAGTGGAGTGTGTGTGTGTGTGTGTGTGTGTGTTTATTTCAGTGGAGTGTGTGTGTGTGTGTGTGTGTGTGTGTGTTTATTTCAGTGGAGTGTGTGTGTGTGTGTGTGTGTGTTTATTTCAGTGGAGTGTGTGTGTGTGTTTATTTCAGTGGAGTGTGTGTGTGTGTGTGTGTGTTTATTTCAGTGGAGTGTGTGTGTGTGTTTATTTCAGTGGAGTGTGTGTGTGTGTGTGTGTGTGTGTTTATTTCAGTGGAGTGTGTGTGTGTGTGTGTGTGTTTATTTCAGTGGAGTGTGTGTGTGTGTGTTTATTTCAGTGGAGTGTGTGTGTGTTTATTTCAGTGGAGTGTGTGTGTGTGTGTGTGTTTATTTCAGTGGAGTGTGTGTGTGTGTTTATTTCAGTGGAGTGTGTGTGTGTGTGTGTGTGTGTGTGTTTATTTCAGTGGAGTGTGTGTGTGTGTGTGTGTGTTTATTTCAGTGGAGTGTGTGTGTGTGTGTGTTTATTTCAGTGGAGTGTGTGTGTGTGTGTGTTTATTTCAGTGGAGTGTGTGTGTGTGTGTTTATTTCAGTGGAGTGTGTGTGTGTGTGTGTGTGTGTGTGTGTGTGTGTTTATTTCAGTGGAGTGTGTGTGTTTATTTCAGTGGAGTGTGTGTGTGTGTGTGTTTATTTCAGTGGAGTGTGTGTGTGTGTTTATTTCAGTGGAGTGTGTGTGTGTGTGTGTGTTTATTTCAGTGGAGTGTGTGTGTGTGTGTGTGTGTTTATTTCAGTGGAGTGTGTGTGTGTGTGTGTGTGTTTATTTCAGTGGAGTGTGTGTGTGTGTGTGTTTATTTCAGTGGAGTGTGTGTGTGTGTTTATTTCAGTGGAGTGTGTGTGTGTGTGTGTGTTTATTTCAGTGGAGTGTGTGTGTGTGTGTGTTTATTTCAGTGGAGTGTGTGTGTGTGTTTATTTCAGTGGAGTGTGTGTGTGTGTGTTTATTTCAGTGGAGTGTGTGTGTGTGTGTGTTTATTTCAGTGGAGTGTGTGTGTGTGTGTGTTTATTTCAGTGGAGTGTGTGTGTGTGTGTTTATTTCAGTGGAGTGTGTGTGTGTTTATTTCAGTGGAGTGTGTGTGTGTTTATTTCAGTGGAGTGTGTGTGTGTGTGTTTATTTCAGTGGAGTGTGTGTGTGTGTGTTTATTTCAGTGGAGTGTGTGTGTGTGTTTATTTCAGTGGAGTGTGTGTGTGTTTATTTCAGTGGAGTGTGTGTGTGTGTGTTTATTTCAGTGGAGTGTGTGTGTGTGTGTTTATTTCAGTGGAGTGTGTGTGTGTGTGTTTATTTCAGTGGAGTGTGTGTGTGTGTGTTTATTTCAGTGGAGTGTGTGTGTGTGTTTATTTCAGTGGAGTGTGTGTGTGTGTGTGTTTATTTCAGTGGAGTGTGTGTGTGTGTGTGTGTTTATTTCAGTGGAGTGTGTGTGTGTTTATTTCAGTGGAGTGTGTGTGTGTGTGTTTATTTCAGTGGAGTGTGTGTGTGTGTTTATTTCAGTGGAGTGTGTGTGTGTGTTTATTTCAGTGGAGTGTGTGTGTGTGTTTATTTCAGTGGAGTGTGTGTGTGTGTGTTTATTTCAGTGGAGTGTGTGTGTGTGTGTTTATTTCAGTGGAGTGTGTGTGTGTGTTTATTTCAGTGGAGTGTGTGTGTGTGTGTGTTTATTTCAGTGGAGTGTGTGTGTGTGTGTGTGTGTTTATTTCAGTGGAGTGTGTGTGTGTGTTTATTTCAGTGGAGTGTGTGTGTGTGTGTGTTTATTTCAGTGGAGTGTGTGTGTGTGTGTTTATTTCAGTGGAGTGTGTGTGTGTGTGTTTATTTCAGTGGAGTGTGTGTGTGTGTGTTTATTTCAGTGGAGTGTGTGTGTGTGTGTTTATTTCAGTGGTGTGTGTGTGTGTGTTTATTTCAGTGGAGTGTGTGTGTGTGTTTATTTCAGTGGAGTGTGTGTGTGTGTTTATTTCAGTGGAGTGTGTGTGTGTGTGTGTTTATTTCAGTGGAGTGTGTGTGTGTGTGTGTGTGTTTATTTCAGTGGAGTGTGTGTGTGTGTGTGTTTATTTCAGTGGAGTGTGTGTGTGTGTGTGTGTTTATTTCAGTGGAGTGTGTGTGTGTGTTTATTTCAGTGGAGTGTGTGTGTGTGTGTTTATTTCAGTGGAGTGTGTGTGTGTGTGTTTATTTCAGTGGAGTGTGTGTGTGTGTGTTTATTTCAGTGGAGTGTGTGTGTGTGTTTATTTCAGTGGAGTGTGTGTGTGTGTGTGTGTGTGTGTGTTTATTTCAGTGGAGTGTGTGTGTGTGTGTGTGTGTTTATTTCAGTGGAGTGTGTGTGTGTTTATTTCAGTGGAGTGTGTGTGTGTGTGTGTGTGTGTGTTTATTTCAGTGGAGAGTGTGTGTGTGTGTCTGTGTGTTTATTTCAGTGGAGTGTTTGTGTGTGAGTGTGTGTGTTTATTTCAGTGGGGTGTGTGTGTGTGTGTTTATTTCAGTGGAGTGTGTGTGTGTGTGTGTGTGTTTATTTCAGTGGAGTGTGTGTGTGTGTTTATTTCAGTGGAGTGTGTGTGTGTGTGTGTGTGTTTATTTCAGTGGAGTGTGTGTGTGTGTGTGTGTGTGTGTTTATTTCAGTGGAGTGTGTGTGTGTGTTTATTTCAGTGGAGTGTGTGTGTGTGTGTGTGTGTTTATTTCAGTGGAGTGTGTGTGTGTGTGTGTGTGTGTGTGTGTGTGTGTGTGTGTGTAGACAGGTCACTCTTATGAAATGAAGACCACAGTGAAAGTCACAATGAAGAAAACTTTATTAAGCATTAAAGGATGAACATCACTCACAAACAGGAACTTGGGAGTAACACGAGTCGGCCAAACTCTGCAGCGGCGTCACACACACACACACGGATGTAACTCCGCCCATCATACAGCTGCCAGCTGGTCAAGGTTGTCATGAGAACGGTTAGCCAGATGAACCTTTATGATATCAGCAAATACACCTCTCTGAAGCAGTGTGTACGCCATGGGCAGCAGCTGGCCAATCACCTTTGAGAAGTACTGTACACACACACACACACACACACACACACACACACACACACACACAATCAGATCTTTGCTGAAAATCAGAGTCACAGACAGAAAGAGACAATAGCATGATGCAGCAATTATGTGTGTGTGTGTGTCATGTACAGGATGGCTTCACTCTGAGTGTATGTATGTTATTGTGTGTGTTATGAGTGTGTATTTTATATATATATGTGTGTGTGTGTGTGTGTGTGTGTGTGTGTGTGTGTGTATATGTATTGTACAGATGTTCCTCACGTGTGAGCCGTAACAGAAGAGGTCAAGGCCCAGTTCGAAGCCCATGCCGTAATCACACTCATCATTAGCAAACTGCACAAATGTCATCATTTCCTGTAGAGGAGCGAAAGCCTTCATCCTCTCATCATCATCCTCAGCCTCTACTATTGCCTTACAGATCCTCTTCAGTCCAGCTACACACACACACACACACACACACACACACACACACACACACACACACACACACACAGGGGGTATATTGAATAAAGAAGAGTGAGAATAATACAGAGAGCAGGGATTTTAGGGAATAAGAAATAGAGTGAATAGAGAGTGTGTAGGGAATAGGGAGTGTGTAGGGAATAGGGAGTGTGTAGGGAATAGGGAATAGGGAGTGTGTAGGGAATAGGGAGTGTGTAGGGAGTGTGTAGGGAATAGAGAGTGTGTAGGGAATAGGGAGTGTGTAGGGAGTGTGTAGGGAATAGAGAGTGTGTAGGGAATAGGGAGTGTGTAGGGAATAGAGAGTGTGTAGGGAATAGGGAATAGGGAGTGTGTAGGGAATAGGGAGTGTGTAGGGAATAGGGAGTGTGTAGGGAATAGGGAATAGGGAGTGTGTAGGGAATAGGGAGTGTGTAGGGAATAGGGAATAGGGAGTGTGTAGGGAATAGGGAATAGGGAGTGTGTAGGGAATAGGGAGTGTGTAGGGAATAGGGAGTGTGTAGGGAATAGGGAATAGGGAGTGTGTAGGGAATAGGGAATAGGGAGTGTGTAGGGAATAGGGAGTGTGTAGGGAATAGGGAGTGTGCAGGGAATAGGGAGTGTGTAGGGAATAGGGAATAGGGAGTGTGTAGGGAATAGGGAATAGGGAGTGTGCAGGGAATAGGGAGTGTGTAGGGAATAGGGAATAGGGAGCGTGTAGGGAATAGGGAGTGTGTAGGGAATAGGGAATAGGGAGTGTGTAGGGAATAGGGAGTGTGTAGGGAATAGGGAGTGTGTAGGGAATAGAGAGTGTGTAGGGAATAGGGAATAGGGAGTGTGTAGGGAATAGGGAATAGGGAGTGTGTAGGGAATAGGGAGTGTGCAGGGAATAGGGAGTGTGCAGGGAATAGGGAATAGGGAGCGTGTAGGGAATAGGGAGTGTGTAGGGAATAGGGAATAGGGAGTGTGTAGGGAATAGGGAATAGGGAGTGTGTAGGGAATAGGGAGTGTGTAGGGAATAGGGAGTGAATAGGGGAGTGTGTAGGGAATAGAGAGTGTGTAGGGAATAGGGAATAAGGAGCGTGTAGGGAATAGGGAGCGTGTAGGGAATAGGGAGCGTGTAGGGAATAGGGAGTGTGTAGGGAATAGGGAGTATGTAGGGAATAGGGAATAAGGAGCGTGTAGGGAATAGGGAGCGTGTAGGGAATAGGGAGCGTGTAGGGAATAGGGAGTGTGTAGGGAATAGGGAGTGAATAGGGGAGTGTGTAGGGAATAGGGAGTGTGTAGGGAATAGGGAGTGTGTAGGGAATAGGGAATAGGGAGTGTGTAGGGAATAGGGAGTGAATAGGGGAGTGTGTAGGGAATAGGGAGTGTGTAGGGAATAGGGAGTGTGTAGGGAATAGTGTGTGAATAGGGGAGTGTGTAGGGAATAGGGAGTGAATAGGGAGTGTGTAGGGAATAGGGAGCGTGTAGGGAATAGGGAGTGTGTAGGGAATAGGGAGTGTGTAGGGAATAGGGAATAGGAAGTGTGTAGGGAATAGGGAGTGAATAGGGGAGTGTGTAGGGAATAGGGAGTGTGTAGGGAATAGGGAGTGTGTAGGGAATAGGGAGTGTGTAGGGAATAGGGAGTGTGTAGGGAATAGGGAGTGTGTAGGGAATAGGGAATGAATAGGGGAGTGTGTAGGGAATAGGGAGTGTGTAGGGAATAGGGAGTGTGTAGGGAATAGGGAATGAATAGGGGAGTGTGTAGGGAATAGGGAGTGTGTAGGGAATAGAGAGTGTGTAGGGAATAGGGAGTGTGTAGGGAATAGAGAGTGTGTAGGGAATAGGGAGTGTGTAGGGAATAGAGTGTGAATAGGGGAGTGTGTAGGGAATAGGGAGTGTGTAGGGAATAGTGTGTGAATAGGGGAGTGTGTAGGGAATAGGGAGTGTGAAGGGAATGGAGAGTGAATAGGGGAGTATGTAGGGAATAGGGAGTGTGTAGGGAATAGGGAGTGAATAGGGGAGTGTGTAGGGAATAGGGATTGTGTAGGGAATAGGGAGTGTGTAGGGAATAGAGAGTGTGTAGGGAATAGGGAGTGTGTAGGGAATAGAGAGTGTGTAGGGAATAGGGAATGAATAGGGGAGTGTGTAGGGAATAGGGAGTGTGTAGGGAATAGGGAATAGGGAGTGTGTAGGGAATAGAGAGTGTGTAGGGAATAGGGAGTGTGTAGGGAATAGGGAATGAATAGGGGAGTGTGTAGGGAATAGGGAGTGTGTAGGGAATAGAGAGTGTGTAGGGAATAGGGAATGAATAGGGGAGTGTGTAGGGAATAGGGAGTGTGTAGGGAATAGGGAATAGGGAGTGTGTAGGGAATAGAGAGTGTGTAGGGAATAGGGAGTGTGTAGGGAATAGGGAATGAATAGGGGAGTGTGTAGGGAATAGGGAGTGTGTAGGGAATAGAGAGTGTGTAGGGAATAGGGAATAGGGAGTGTGTAGGGAATAGAGAGTGTGTAGGGAATAGGGAGTGTGTAGGGAATAGGGAGTGTGTAGGGAATAGGGAATGAATAGGGGAGTGTGTAGGGAATAGGGAGTGTGTAGGGAATAGAGAGTGTGTAGGGAATAGGGAGTGTGTAGGGAATAGAGAGTGTGTAGGGAATAGGGAGTGTGTAGGGAATAGGGAATGAATAGGGGAGTGTGTAGGGAATAGGGAGTGTGTAGGGAATAGAGAGTGTGTAGGGAATAGGGAGTGTGTAGGGAATAGGGAATGAATAGGGGAGTGTGTAGGGAATAGGGAGTGTGTAGGGAATAGAGAGTGTGTAGGGAATAGGGAGTGTGTAGGGAATAGGGAATGAATAGGGGAGTGTGTAGGGAATAGAGAGTGTGTAGGGAATAGGGAGTGTGTAGGGAATAGAGAGTGTGTAGGGAATAGGGAGTGTGTAGGGAATAGAGAGTGTGTAGGGAATAGGGAGTGTGTAGGGAATAGAGAGTGTGTAGGGAATAGGGAGTGTGTAGGGAATAGGGAATGAATAGGGGAGTGTGTAGGGAATAGGGAGTGTGTAGGGAATAGGGAGTGTGTAGGGAATAGGGAGTGTGTAGGGAATAGAGAGTGTGTAGGGAATAGGGAGTGTGTAGGGAATAGGGAGTGTGTAGAGAATAGAGAGTGTGTAGGGAATAGAGAGTGTGTAGGGAATAGGGAGTGTGTAGGGAATAGAGAGTGTGTAGGGAATAGGGAGTGTGTAGGGAATAGGGAGTGAATAGGGGAGTGTGTAGGGAATAGGGAGTGTGTAGGGAATAGAGAGTGTGTAGGGAATAGGGAGTGTGTAGGGAATAGAGAGTGTGTAGGGAATAGAGAGCGTGTAGGGAATAGGGAGCATGTAGGGAATAGGGAGTGAATAGGGGAGTGTGTAGGGAATAGGGAGTGTGTAGGGAATAGGGAGTGAATAGGGGAGTGTGTAGGGAATAGAGAGTGTGTAGGGAATAGGGAGCGTGTAGGGAATAGGGAGCATGTAGGGAATAGAGAGTGTGTAGGGAATAGGGAGCGTGTAGGGAATAGGGAGCGTGTAGGAAATAGGGAGCGTGTAGGGAATAGGGAGCGTGTAGGGAATAGGGAGCGAGTAGGGAATAGGGAGCGTGTAGGGAATAGGGAGTGTGTAGGGAATAGGGAATAGGGAGTGTGTAGGGAATAGGGAATAGGGAGTGTGTAGGGAATAGGGAGTGTGTAGGGAATAGGGAGTGTGTAGGGAATAGGGAGTGTGTAGGGAATAGGGAATAGGGAGTGTGTAGGGAATAGGGAATAGGGAGTGTGCAGGGAATAGGGAGTGTGTAGGGAATAGGAAATAGGGAGTGTGTAGGGAATAGAGAGTGTGTAGGGAATAGGGAATAGGGAGTGTGTAGGGAATAGGGAGTGTGTAGGGAATAGGGAGCGTGTAGGGAATAGAGAGTGTGTAGGGAATAGAGAGTGTGTAGGGAATAGGGAATAGGGAGCGTGTAGGGAATAGGGAGTGTGTAGGGAATAGGGAATAGGGAGTGTGTAGGGAATAGGGAGTGTGTAGGGAATAGGGAGTGTGCAGGGAATAGGGAGTGTGCAGGGAATAGAGAGTGTGTAGGGAATAGGGAATAGGGAGTGTGTAGGGAATAGGGAGTGTGTAGGGAATAGGGAATAGGGAGTGTGTAGGGAATAGGGAGTGTGTAGGGAATAGGGAGTGTGTAGGGAATAGGGAGTGTGTAGGGAATAGGGAGTGTGCAGGGAATAGAGAGTGTGTAGGGAATAGGGAATAGGGAGTGTGTAGGGAATAGGGAATAGGGAGTGTGCAGGGAATAGGGAGTGTGTAGGGAATAGGAAATAGGGAGTGTGTAGGGAATAGGGAGTGTGTAGGGAATAGGGAATAGGGAGTGTGTAGGGAATAGAGAGTGTGTAGGGAATAGGGAATAGGGAGTGTGTAGGGAATAGGGAGTGTGTAGGGAATAGGGAGTGTGTAGGGAATGGAGAGTGAATAGGGGAGTAAGTAGGGAATAGGGAATAGGGAGTGTGTAGGGAATAGGGAATAGGGAGTGTGTAGGGAATAGGGAATAGGGAGTGTGTAGGGAATGGAGAGTGAATAGGGGAGTAAGTAGGGAATAGGGAATAGGGAGTGTGTAGGGAATGGAGAGTGAATAGGGGAGTAAGTAGGGAATAGGGAATAGGGAGTGTGTAGGGAATAGGGAATAGGGAGTGTGTAGGGAATAGGGAATAGGGAGTGTGTAGGGAATAGGGAGTGAATAGGGGAGTGTGTAGGGAATAGGGAGTGTGTAGGGAATAGGGAATAGGGAGTGTGTAGGGAATAGGGAGTGAATAGGGGAGTGTGTAGGGAATAGACAGTGTGTAGGGAATAGGGAGTGTGTAGGGAATAGGGAGTGTGTAGGGAATAGGGAGTGTGTAGGGAATAGGGAGTGTGTAGGGAGTAGAGATTGTGTAGGGAATAGGGAGTGTGTAGGGAATAGGGAATAGGGAGCGTGTAGGGAATAGGGAGCGTGTAGGGAATAGGGAGCGTGTAGGGAATAGGGAGCGTGTAGGGAATAGGGAGCGTGTAGGGAATAGGGAGCGTGTAGGGAATAGGGAGCGTGTAGGGAATAGGGAATAGGGAGCGTGTAGGGAATAGGGAGCGTGTAGGGAATAGGGAGCGTGTAGGGAATAGGGAGCGTGTAGGGAATAGGGAGCGTGTAGGGAATAGAGAGTGTGTAGGGAATAGGGAATAGGGAGCGTGTAGGGAATAGGGAGCGTGTAGGGAATAGGGAGTGTGTAGGGAATAGGGAATAGGGAGCGTGTAGGGAATAGGGAATAGGGAGCGTGTAGGGAATAGGGAATAGGGAGTGTGTAGGGAATAGGGAATAGGGAGTGTGTAGGGAATAGGGAGTGTGTAGGGAATAGGGAGTGTGTAGGGGAGTGTGTAGGGAATAGGGAGCGTGTAGGGAATAGGGAGCGTGTAGGGAATAGGGAATAGGGAGCGTGTAGGGAATAGGGAGCGTGTAGGGAATAGGGAATAGGGAGCGTGTAGGGAATAGGGAATAGGGAGTGTGTAGGGAATAGGGAGTGAATAGGGGAGTGTGTAGGGAATAGGGAGTGTGTAGGGAATAGGGAGTGTGTAGGGAATAGGGAGTGTGTAGGGAATAGACAGTGTGTAGGGAATAGGGAGTGTGTAGGGAATAGGGAGTGTGTAGGGAGTAGAGATTGTGTAGGGAATAGGGAGTGTGTAGGGAATAGGGAATAGGGAGCGTGTAGGGAATAGGGAGCGTGTAGGGAATAGGGAGCGTGTAGGGAATAGGGAATAGGGAGCGTGTAGGGAATAGGGAGCGTGTAGGAATAGGAGCGTGTAGGGAATAGGGAATAGGGAGCGTGTAGGGAATAGGGAGCGTGTAGGGAATAGGGAGCGTGTAGGGAATAGAGAGTGTGTAGGGAATAGAGAGTGTGTAGGGAATAGGGAATAGGGAGCGTGGAGGGAATAGGGAGCGTGTAGGGAATAGGGAGCGTGTAGGGAATAGGGAGCGTGTAGGGAATAGAGAGTGTGTAGGGAATAGGGAATAGGGAGCGTGTAGGGAATAGGGAATAGGGAGCGTGTAGGGAATAGGGAATAGGGAGTGTGTAGGGAATAGCGAGCGTGTAGGGAATAGGGAATAGGGAGCGTGTAGGGAATAGGGAGCGTGTAGGGAATAGGGAATAGGGAGCGTGTAGGGAATAGGGAATAGGGAGTGTGTAGGGAATAGGGAGTGAATAGGGGAGTGTGTAGGGAATAGGGAGTGTGTAGGGAATAGGGAGTGTGTAGGGAATAGACAGTGTGTAGGGAATAGGGAGTGTGTAGGGAATAGGGAGTGTGTAGGGAGTAGAGATTGTGTAGGGAATAGGGAGTGTGTAGGGAATAGGGAATAGGGAGCGTGTAGGGAATAGGGAGCGTGTAGGGAATAGGGAGCGTGTAGGGAATAGGGAGCGTGTAGGGAATAGGGAGCGTGTAGGGAATAGGGAGCGTGTAGGGAATAGGGAATAGGGAGCGTGTAGGGAATAGGGAGCGTGTAGGGAATAGGGAGCGTGTAGGGAATAGAGAGTGTGTAGGGAATAGAGAGTGTGTAGGGAATAGGGAATAGGGAGCGTGGAGGGAATAGGGAGCGTGTAGGGAATAGGGAGCGTGTAGGGAATAGGGAGCGTGTAGGGAATAGGGAGCGTGTAGGGAATAGAGAGTGTGAGAATAGGAATAGGGAGCGTGTAGGGAATAGGGAATAGGGAGCGTGTAGGGAATAGGGAATAGGGAGTGTGTAGGGAATAGGGAATAGGGAGTGTGTAGGGAATAGGGAATAGGGAGTGTGTAGGGAATAGAGAGTGAATAGGGGAGTGTGTAGGGAATAGGGAGCGTGTAGGGAATAGGGAGCGTGTAGGGAATAGGGAGCGTGTAGGGAATAGGGAATAGGGAGCGTGTAGGGAATAGGGAGCGTGTAGGGAATAGGGAATAGGGAGCGTGTAGGGAATAGGGAGCGTGTAGGGAATAGGGAATAGGGAGCGTGTAGGGAATAGGGAATAGGGAGTGTGTAGGGAATAGGGAGTGAATAGGGGAGTGTGTAGGGAATAGGGAGTGTGTAGGGAATAGACAGTGTGTAGGGAATAGGGAGTGTGTAGGGAATAGGGAGTGTGTAGGGAATAGGGAGTGTGTAGGGAGTAGAGATTGTGTAGGGAATAGGGAGTGTGTAGGGAATAGGGAATAGGGAGCGTGTAGGGAATAGGGAGCGTGTAGGGAATAGGGAGCGTGTAGGGAATAGGGAATAGGGAGCGTGTAGGGAATAGGGAGCGTGTAGGGAATAGGGAGCGTGTAGGGAATAGGGAATAGGGAGCGTGTAGGGAATAGGGAGCGTGTAGGGAATAGGGAGCGTGTAGGGAATAGGGAGCGTGTAGGGAATAGGGAGCGTGTAGGGAATAGAGAGTGTGTAGGGAATAGAGAGTGTGTAGGGAATAGGGAATAGGGAGCGTGGAGGGAATAGGGAGCGTGTAGGGAATAGGGAGCGTGTAGGGAATAGGGAGCGTGTAGGGAATAGAGAGTGTGTAGGGAATAGGGAGCGTGTAGGGAATAGGGAATAGGGAGCGTGTAGGGAATAGGGAATAGGGAGCGTGTAGGGAATAGGGAATAGGGAGCGTGTAGGGAATAGGGAGCGTGTAGGGAATAGGGAGCGTGTAGGGAATAGGGAATAGGGAGCGTGTAGGGAATAGGGAACGTGTAGGGAATAGGGAGCGTGTAGGGAATAGGGAATAGGGAGCGTGTAGGGAATAGGGAGCGTGTAGGGAATAGGGAATAGGGAGCGTGTAGGGAATAGGGAGCGTGTAGGGAATAGGGAGCGTGTAGGGAATAGGGAGCGTGTAGGGAATATGGAATAGGGAGCGTGTAGGGAATAGGGAGCGTGTAGGGAATAGGGAATAGGGAGCGTGTAGGGAATAGGGAGCGTGTAGGGAATAGGGAGCGTGTAGGGAATAGGGAATAGGGAGCGTGTAGGGAATAGAGAGTGTGTAGGGAATAGGGAGCGTGTAGGGAATAGAGAGTGTGTAGGGAATAGAGAGTGTGTAGGGAATAGGGAATAGGGAGCGTGGAGGGAATAGGGAGCGTGTAGGGAATAGGGAGCGTGTAGGGAATAGGGAGCGTGTAGGGAATAGGGAATAGGGAGCGTGTAGGGAATAGGGAGTGTGTAGGGAATAGGGAATAGGGAGTGTGTAGGGAATAGGGAATAGGGAGTGTGTAGGGAATAGAGAGTGAATAGGGGAGTGTGTAGGGAATAGGGAGCGTGTAGGGAATAGGGAACGTGTAGGGAATAGGGAATAGGGAGCGTGTAGGGAATAGCGAGCGTGTAGGGAATAGGGAATAGGGAGCGTGTAGGGAATAGGGAGCGTGTAGGGAATAGGGAATAGGGAGCGTGTAGGGAATAGGGAGTGAATAGGGGAGTGTGTAGGGAATAGGGAGTGTGTAGGGAATAGGGAATAGGGAGTGTGTAGGGAATAGGGAGTGAATAGGGGAGTGTGTAGGGAATAGGGAGTGTGTAGGGAATAGACAGTGTGTAGGGAATAGGGAGTGTGTAGGGAATAGGGAGTGTGTAGGGAGTAGAGATTGTGTAGGGAATAGGGAGTGTGTAGGGAATAGGGAATAGGGAGCGTGTAGGGAATAGGGAGCGTGTAGGGAATAGGGAGCGTGTAGGGAATAGGGAGCGTGTAGGGAATAGGGAATAGGGAGCGTGTAGGGAATAGGGAGCGTGTAGGGAATAGGGAGCGTGTAGGGAATAGGGAGCGTGTAGGGAATAGGGAATAGGGAGCGTGTAGGGAATAGGGAGCGTGTAGGGAATAGGGAGCGTGTAGGGAATAGAGAGTGTGTAGGGAATAGAGAGTGTGTAGGGAATAGGGAGCGTGTAGGGAATAGGGAATAGGGAGCGTGTAGGGAATAGGGAGCGTGTAGGGAATAGGGAGCGTGTAGGGAATAGGGAGCGTGTAGGGAATAGGGAGCGTGTAGGGAATAGAGAGTGTGTAGGGAATAGAGAGTGTGTAGGGAATAGAGAGTGTGTAGGGAATAGGGAATAGGGAGCGTGTAGGGAATAGGGAGCGTGTAGGGAATAGGGAGCGTGTAGGGAATAGGGAGCGTGTAGGGAATAGGGAGCGTGTAGGGAATAGAGAGTGTGTAGGGAATAGGGAATAGGGAGCGTGTAGGGAATAGGGAATAGGGAGCGTGTAGGGAATAGGGAATAGGGAGTGTGTAGGGAATAGGGAATAGGGAGTGTGTAGGGAATAGGGAATAGGGAGTGTGTAGGGAATAGAGAGTGAATAGGGGAGTGTGTAGGGAATAGAGAGTGAATAGGGGAGTGTGTAGGGAATAGGGAGCGTGTAGGGAATAGGGAGCGTGTAGGGAATAGGGAATAGGGAGCGTGTAGGGAATAGGGAGCGTGTAGGGAATAGGGAGCGTGTAGGGAATAGGGAATAGGGAGCGTGTAGGGAATAGGGAGCGTGTAGGGAATAGGGAATAGGGAGCGTGTAGGGAATAGGGAGCGTGTAGGGAATAGGGAATAGGGAGCGTGTAGGGAATAGGGAATAGGGAGTGTGTAGGGAATAGGGAGTGAATAGGGGAGTGTGTAGGGAATAGGGAGTGTGTAGGGAATAGGGAGTGTGTAGGGAATAGACAGTGTGTAGGGAATAGGGAGTGTGTAGGGAATAGGGAGTGTGTAGGGAGTAGAGATTGTGTAGGGAATAGGGAGTGTGTAGGGAATAGGGAATAGGGAGCGTGTAGGGAATAGGGAGCGTGTAGGGAATAGGGAGCGTGTAGGGAATAGGGAATAGGGAGCGTGTAGGGAATAGGGAGCGTGTAGGGAATAGGGAGCGTGTAGGGAATAGGGAATAGGGAGCGTGTAGGGAATAGGGAGCGTGTAGGGAATAGGGAGCGTGTAGGGAATAGGGAGCGTGTAGGGAATAGAGAGTGTGTAGGGAATAGAGAGTGTGTAGGGAATAGGGAATAGGGAGCGTGGAGGGAATAGGGAGTGTGTAGGGAATAGGGAGCGTGTAGGGAATAGGGAGCGTGTAGGGAATAGGGAGCGTGTAGGGAATAGGGAGCGTGTAGGGAATAGAGAGTGTGTAGGGAATAGAGAGTGTGTAGGGAATAGGGAGCGTGTAGGGAATAGGGAATAGGGAGCGTGTAGGGAATAGGGAATAGGGAGCGTGTAGGGAATAGGGAATAGGGAGCGTGTAGGGAATAGGGAGCGTGTAGGGAATAGGGAGCGTGTAGGGAATAGGGAATAGGGAGCGTGTAGGGAATAGGGAACGTGTAGGGAATAGGGAGCGTGTAGGGAATAGGGAGCGTGTAGGGAATAGGGAATAGGGAGCGTGTAGGGAATAGGGAATAGGGAGCGTGTAGGGAATAGGGAGCGTGTAGGGAATAGGGAGCGTGTAGGGAATATGGAATAGGGAGCGTGTAGGGAATAGGGAGCGTGTAGGGAATAGGGAGCGTGTAAGGAATAGGGAGCGTGTAGGGAATAGGGAGCGTGTAGGGAATAGGGAGCGTGTAGGGAATAGGGAGCGTGTAGGGAATAGGGAGCGTGTAGGGAATAGGGAGCGTGTAGGGAATAGGGAGCGTGTAGGGAATAGGGAGCGTGTAAGGAATAGGGAGCGTGTAAGGAATAGGGAGCGTGTAGGGAATAGGGAGCGTGTAGGGAATAGGGAGCGTGTAGGGAATAGGGAGCGTGTAGGGAATAGGGAGCGTGTAGGGAATAGGGAGCGTGTAAGGAATAGGGAGCGTGTAGGGAATAGGGAGCGTGTAGGGAATAGGGAGCGTGTAAGGAATAGGGAGCGTGTAGGGAATAGGGAGCGTGTAGGGAATAGGGAGCGTGTAAGGAATAGGGAGCGTGTAGGGAATAGGGAGCGTGTAGGGAATAGGGAGCGTGTAGGGAATAGGGAGCGTGTAGGGAATAGGGAGCGTGTAGGGAATAGGGAGCGTGTAGGGAATAGGGAGTGTATGGAGATGAGGGTACCGTCAGTCTCAGGGAGTTCTCGATATCCCACGTTGTTTTTATCCACAGGCACTACAATACCAGCACCATGAAATGTCTTACAGACCACCTGATGTACACACACACACACACACACACACACACACACACAAAATCAATGCCATGCCTGGTTTTCTAGTGAGTGTGTGGAGACAGGAAGCCGGAGTGTGCACTTCCTGCTGGATTTACAGGTCCTGACACTACAGAATGTAAACACTTTCACTATCCTGAACTGAACATTTAAAACCTTTATACTGTTATTTATCAAAAACTGCTCATCCTCTGTGTGTGTGTGTGTGTGAGTGTGTGTGAGTGTGTGTGTGTGTGTGAGTGTGTGTGTGAGTGTGTGTGTGAGTGTGTGTGTGAGAGAGTGTGTGTGTGTCTGTATACCTTCCTGTCTCTCAGCTTCATGGCTTTAGTTTTCTGCTCCAGTGGCAAACCCAGATGTTCCGCCTCCTTCCTTAACTCCACCTCCAATTTCTCCAGAGCTTCATTGCCCCGCCTACTTCGCTCACGCTTCTTCCTGCCTAATAACAGCCTGAGAAAGAGACAAAATGGACAGAAATACACAGATCATGACAGAGAAGGAGAGAGAGAGAGACAGGTCGAGCCACACAGACTCAGACAGAGACAGAGACAGAGAGACAGACACACAGAGAGAAAGACAGTATCAGACACAGAAAGAGACACAGAGAGACAGACACAGAGACACAGACAGACAGACACAGAGACACAGACAGACAGACACAGAGACACAGACAGACAGACACAGAGACACAGACTCAGAGACAGAGATATAATAGTAAAATTTAAAAATGTGTTTAAAGCTGTGTAAAGAAGTCTACACTATATTTTGCTCATTTGTGTGTGTGTGTGTGTGTGTGTGTGTGTGAGCTGCTGGACATTACAGATCACTGGTTCCCCCAGCTAATGGTGGAGAACCCCCAGTGTTTTAATGATTGGGTTTTTGTGTTCTGTTCAAACACTCTTCAGACAAACTGGACTTAACTACCTGATACACTCCATCAGACGGACAACCGGCGGACGCTAATGACCAGTTCACACTGCACCGCTATCTGTGTTAGCATTCAGTCTCTGTGTTCACACTGCACCGCTATCTGTGTTAGCATTCAGTCTCTGTGTTCACACCGCACCGCTATCTGTGTTAGCATTCAGTCTCTGTGTTCACACCGCACCGCTATCTGTGTTAGCATTCAGTCTCTGTGTTCACACCGCACCGCTATCTGTGTTAGCATTCAGTCTCGGTGTTCACACCGCACCGCTATCTGTGTTAGCATTCAGTCTCTGAAACACAATCACACGTGTGTGTGTGTGATTGTTTGTGTTTTCATGTCTGTGTGTGTATTAATGTGTGTGTTTTCATGTCTGTATGTTCATGTGTGTGTGTGTGTGTATTAATGTGTGTGTTTTCATGTCTGTATGTTCATGTGTGTGTGTGTGTGTATTAATGTGTGTGTTTTCATGTCTGTATGTTCATGTGTGTGTGTGTGTGTGTGTGTATTAATGTGTGTGTTTTCATGTCTGTATGTTCATGTGTGTGTGTGTGTGTGTGTGTATTAATGTGTGTGTTTTCATGTCTGTATGTTCATGTGTGTGTGTGTGTGTGTGTGTATTAATGTGTGTGTTTTCATGTCTGTATGTTCGTGTGTGTGTGTGTGTGTGTGTGTATTAATGTGTGTGTTTTCAGGTCTGTATGTTCGTGTGTGTGTGTGTGTGTATTAATGTGTGTGTTTTCATGTCTGTATGTTCGTGTGTGTGTGTGTGTGTGTATTAATGTGTGTGTTTTCATGTCTGTATGTTCATGTGTGTGTGTGTGTGTGTGTGTATTAATGTGTGTGTTTTCATGTCTGTATGTTCATGTGTGTGTGTGTGTGTGTATTAATGTGTGTGTTTTCATGTCTGTATGTTCATGTGTGTGTGTGTGTGTATTAATGTGTGTGTTTTCATGTCTGTATGTTCATGTGTGTGTGTGTGTGTATTAATGTGTGTGTTTTCATGTCTGTATGTTCATGTGTGTGTGTGTGTGTGTATTAATGTGTGTGTTTTCATGTCTGTATGTTCATGTGTGTGTGTGTGTATTAATGTGTGTGTTTTCATGTCTGTATGTTCATGTGTGTGTGTGTGTATTAATGTGTGTGTTTTCATGTCTGTATGTTCATGTGTGTGTGTGTGTGTGTATTAATGTGTGTGTTTTCATGTCTGTATGTTCATGTGTGTGTGTGTGTGTGTATTTATGTGTGTGTTTTCATGTCTGTATGTTCATGTGTGTGGTGTGTGTGTATTAATGTGTGTGTTTTCATGTCTGTATGTTCATGTGTGTGTGTGTGTGTATTAATGTGTGTGTTTTCATGTCTGTATGTTCATGTGTGTGTGTATTAATGTGTGTGTTTTCATGTCTGTATGTTCATGTGTGTGTGTGTGTGTATTAATGTGTGTGTTTTCATGTCTGTATGTTCATGTGTGTGTGTGTGTGTATTAATGTGTGTGTTTTCATGTCTGTATGTTCATGTGTGTGTGTGTGTGTATTAATGTGTGTGTTTTCATGTCTGTATGTTCATGTGTGTGTGTGTGTGTGTATTAATGTGTGTGTTTTCATGTCTGTATGTTCATGTGTGTGTGTGTGTTGTATTAATGTGTGTGTTTTCATGACTGTATGTTCATGTGTGTGTGTGTGTGTGTATTAATGTGTGTGTTTTCATGTCTGTATGTTCATGTGTGTGTGTGTGTGTATTAATGTGTGTGTTTTCATGTCTGTATGTTCATGTGTGTGTGTGTGTGTATTAATGTGTGTGTTTTCATGTCTGTATGTTCATGAGTGTGTGTGTGTGTGTATTAATGTGTGTGTTTTCATGTCTGTATGTTCGTGTGTGTGTGTGTGTGTATTAATGTGTGTGTTTTCATGTCTGTATGTTCATGTGTGTGTGTGTGTGTGTATTAATGTGTGTGTTTTCATGTCTGTATGTTCATGTGTGTGTGTGTGTGTATTAATGTGTGTGTTTTCATGTCTGTATGTTCATGTGTGTGTGTGTGTGTGTATTAATGTGTGTGTTTTCATGTCTGTATGTTCATGTGTGTGTGTGTGTGTGTATTAATGTGTGTGTTTTCATGTCTGTATGTTCATGTGTGTGTGTGTGTATTAATGTGTGTGTTTTCATGTCTGTATGTTCATGTGTGTGTGTGTGTGTATTAATGTGTGTGTTTTCATGTCTGTATGTTCATGTGTGTGTGTGTGTGTGTATTAATGTGTGTGTTTTCATGTCTGTATGTTCATGTGTGTGTGTGTGTGTATTAATGTGTGTGTTTTCATGTCTGTATGTTCATGTGTGTGTGTGTGTGTGTATTAATGTGTGTGTTTTCATGTCTGTATGTTCATGTGTGTGTGTGTGTATTAATGTGTGTGTTTTCATGTCTGTATGTTCATGTGTGTGTGTGTGTGTATTAATGTGTGTGTTTTCATGTCTGTATGTTCATGTGTGTGTGTGTGTGTATTAATGTGTGTGTTTTCATGTCTGTATGTTCATGTGTGTGTGTGTGTGTGTATTAATGTGTGTGTTTTCATGTCTGTATGTTCATGTGTGTGTGTGTGTGTATTAATGTGTGTGTTTTCATGTCTGTATGTTCATGTGTGTGTGTGTGTGTATTAATGTGTGTGTTTTCATGTCTGTATGTTCATGTGTGTGTGTGTGTGTATTAATGTGTGTGTTTTCATGTCTGTATGTTCATGTGTGTGTGTGTGTGTGTATTAATGTGTGTGTTTTCATGTCTGTATGTTCATGTGTGTGTGTGTGTGTATTAATGTGTGTGTTTTCATGTCTGTATGTTCATGTGTGTGTGTGTGTGTATTAATGTGTGTGTTTTCATGTCTGTATGTTCATGTGTGTGTGTGTGTGTATTAATGTGTGTGTTTTCATGTCTGTATGTTCATGTGTGTGTGTGTGTGTGTATTAATGTGTGTGTTTTCATGTCTGTATGTTCATGTGTGTGTGTGTGTGTGTATTAATGTGTGTGTTTTCATGTCTGTATGTTCATGTGTGTGTGTGTGTGTATTAATGTGTGTGTTTTCATGTCTGTATGTTCATGTGTGTGTGTGTGTGTATTAATGTGTGTGTTTTCATGTCTGTATGTTCATGTGTGTGTGTGTGTGTGTATTAATGTGTGTGTTTTCATGTCTGTATGTTCATGTGTGTGTGTGTGTGTATTAATGTGTGTGTTTTCATGTCTGTATGTTCATGTGTGTGTGTGTGTGTGTATTAATGTGTGTGTTTTCATGTCTGTATGTTCATGGTGTGTGTGTGTGTGTATTAATGTGTGTGTTTTCATGTCTGTATGTTCATGTGTGTGTGTGTGTGTGTATTAATGTGTGTGTTTTCATGTCTGTATGTTCGTGTGTGTGTGTGTGTATTAATGTGTGTGTTTTCATGTCTGTATGTTCGTGTGTGTGTGTGTGTGTATTAATTTGTGTGTTTTCATGTCTGTATGTTCATGTGTGTGTGTGTGTGTGTGTATTAATGTGTGTGTTTTCATGTCTGTATGTTCGTGTGTGTGTGTGTGTGTGTATTAATGTGTGTGTTTTCATGTCTGTATGTTCGTGTGTGTGTGTGTGTGTGTATTAATGTGTGTGTTTTCATGTCTGTATGTTCATGTGTGTGTGTGTGTGTATTAATGTGTGTGTTTTCATGTCTGTATGTTCATGTGTGTGTGTGTGTGTGTATTAATGTGTGTGTTTTCATGTCTGTATGTTCATGTGTGTGTGTGTGTATTAATGTGTGTGTTTTCATGTCTGTATGTTCATGTGTGTGTGTGTGTGTATTAATGTGTGTGTTTTCATGTCTGTATGTTCATGTGTGTGTGTGTGTATTAATGTGTGTGTTTTCATGTCTGTATGTTCATGTGTGTGTGTGTGTGTGTGTATTAATGTGTGTGTTTTCATGTCTGTATGTTCATGTGTGTGTGTGTGTGTATTAATGTGTGTGTTTTCATGTCTGTATGTTCATGTGTGTGTGTGTGTGTATTAATGTGTGTGTTTTCATGTCTGTATGTTCACGTGTGTGTGTGTGTGTATTAATGTGTGTGTTTTCATGTCTGTATGTTCTTGTGTGTGTGTGTGTGTGTATTAATGTGTGTGTTTTCATGTCTGTATGTTCATGTGTGTGTGTGTGTGTATTAATGTGTGTGTTTTCATGTCTGTATGTTCGTGTGTGTGTGTGTGTGTATTAATGTGTGTGTTTTCATGTCTGTATGTTCATGTGTGTGTGTGTGTGTATTAATGTGTGTGTTTTCATGTCTGTATGTTCGTGTGTGTGTGTGTGTGTGTGTATTAATGTGTGTGTTTTCATGTCTGTATGTTCATGTGTGTGTGTGTGTGTATTAATGTGTGTGTTTTCATGTCTGTATGTTCATGTGTGTGTGTGTGTGTGTATTAATGTGTGTGTTTTCATGTCTGTATGTTCATGTGTGTGTGTGTGTGTATTAATGTGTGTGTTTTCATGTCTGTATGTTCGTGTGTGTGTGTGTGTGTGTATTAATGTGTGTGTTTTCATGTGGGTATGTTCATGTGTGTGTGTTTGTGTGTATTAATGTGTGGGTTTTCATGGCTGTCTGTTCATGTGTGTGTGTGGGTGTGTGTATTAATGTGTGTGTTTTCATGTCTGTATGTTCATGTGTGTGTGTGTGTGTATTAATGTGTGTGTTTTCATGTCTGTATGTTCATGTGTGTGTGTGTGTGTATTAATGTGTGTGTTTTCATGTCTGTATGTTCATGTGTGTGTGTGTGTGTATTAATGTGTGTGTTTTCATGTCTGTATGTTCATGTGTGTGTGTGTGTATTAATGTGTGTGTTTTCATGTCTGTATGTTCATGTGTGTGTGTGTGTGTATTAATGTGTGTGTTTTCATGTCTGTATGTTCATGTGTGTGTGTGTGTGTATTAATGTGTGTGTTTTCATGTCTGTATGTTCATGTGTGTGTGTGTGTGTATTAATGTGTGTGTTTTCATGTCTGTATGTTCATGTGTGTGTGTGTGTGTATTAATGTGTGTGTTTTCATGTCTGTATGTTCATGTGTGTGTGTGTGTGTGTGTATTAATGTGTGTGTTTTCATGTCTGTATGTTCATGTGTGTGTGTGTGTGTATTAATGTGTGTGTTTTCATGTCTGTATGTTCGTGTGTGTGTGTGTGTGTATTAATGTGTGTGTTTTCATGTCTGTATGTTCGTGTGTGTGTGTGTGTGTATTAATGTGTGTGTTTTCATGTCTGTATGTTCATGTGTGTGTGTGTGTGTGTATTAATGTGTGTGTTTTCATGTCTGTATGTTCATGTGTGTGTGTGTGTGTGTATTAATGTGTGTGTTTTCATGTCTGTATGTTCGTGTGTGTGTGTGTGTGTGTGTATTAATGTGTGTGTTTTCATGTCAGTATGTTCATGTGTGTGTGTGTGTATTAATGTGTGTGTTTTCATGTCTGTATGTTCATGTGTGTGTGTGTGTGTGTGTGTATTAATGTGTGTGTTTTCATGTCTGTATGTTCATGTGTGTGTGTGTATTAATGTGTGTGTTTTCATGTCTGTATGTTCATGTGTGTGTGTGTGTGTATTAATGTGTGTGTTTTCATGTCTGTATGTTCATGTGTGTGTGTGTGTGTGTATTAATGTGTGTGTTTTCATGTCTGTATGTTCATGTGTGTGTGTGTATTAATGTGTGTGTTTTCATGTCTGTATGTTCGTGTGTGTGTGTGTGTATTAATGTGTGTGTTTTCATGTCTGTATGTTCATGTGTGTGTGTGTGTGTGTGTATTAATGTGTGTGTTTTCATGTCTGTATGTTCATGTGTGTGTGTGTGTGTGTGTATTAATGTGTGTGTTTTCATGTCTGTATGTTCATGTGTGTGTGTGTGTGTGTATTAATGTGTGTGTTTTCATGTCTGTATGTTCATGTGTGTGTGTGTGTGTGTATTAATGTGTGTGTTTTCATGTCTGTATGTTCATGTGTGTGTGTGTATTAATGTGTGTGTTTTCATGTCTGTATGTTCGTGTGTGTGTGTGTGTATTAATGTGTGTGTTTTCATGTCTGTATGTTCATGTGTGTGTGTGTGTATTAATGTGTGTGTTTTCATGTCTGTATGTTCGTGTGTGTGTGTGTATTAATGTGTGTGTTTTCATGTCTGTATGTTCGTGTGTGTGTGTGTATTAATGTGTGTGTTTTCATGTCTGTATGTTCATGTGTGTGTGTGTGTGTGTGTATTAATGTGTGTGTTTTCATGTCTGTATGTTCATGTGTGTGTGTGTATTAATGTGTGTGTTTTCATGTCTGTATGTTCATGTGTGTGTGTGTGTGTATTAATGTGTGTGTTTTCATGTCTGTATGTTCACGTGTGTGTGTGTGTGTATTAATGTGTGTGTTTTCATGTCTGTATGTTCATGTGTGTGTGTGTGTGTGTATTAATGTGTGTTTTCATGTCTGTATGTTCATGTGTGTGTGTGTGTGTATTAATGTGTGTGTTTTCATGTCTGTATGTTCGTGTGTGTGTGTGTGTGTATTAATGTGTGTGTTTTCATGTCTGTATGTTCATGTGTGTGTGTATTAATGTGTGTGTTTTCATGTCTGTATGTTCGTGTGTGTGTGTGTGTGTGTGTATTAATGTGTGTGTTTTCATGTCTGTATGTTCATGTGTGTGTGTGTATTAATGTGTGTGTTTTCATGTCTGTATGTTCATGTGTGTGTGTGTGTGTATTAATGTGTGTGTTTTCATGTCTGTATGTTCATGTGTGTGTGTGTGTGTATTAATGTGTGTGTTTTCATGTCTGTATGTTCGTGTGTGTGTGTGTGTGTGTATTAATGTGTGTGTTTTCATGTGTGTATGTTCATGTGTGTGTGTGTGTGTGTATTAATGTGTGTGTTTTCATGTCTGTATGTTCATGTGTGTGTGTGTATTAATGTGTGTGTTTTCATGTCTGTATGTTCATGTGTGTGTGTGTGTATTAATGTGTGTGTTTTCATGTCTGTATGTTCATGTGTGTGTGTGTGTGTATTAATGTGTGTGTTTTCATGTCTGTATGTTCATGTGTGTGTGTGTGTGTATTAATGTGTGTGTTTTCATGTCTGTATGTTCATGTGTGTGTGTGTGTATTAATGTGTGTGTTTTCATGTCTGTATGTTCATGTGTGTGTGTGTGTGTATTAATGTGTGTGTTTTCATGTCTGTATGTTCATGTGTGTGTGTGTGTGTATTAATGTGTGTGTTTTCATGTCTGTATGTTCATGTGTGTGTGTGTGTGTATTAATGTGTGTGTTTTCATGTCTGTATGTTCATGTGTGTGTGTGTGTGTATTAATGTGTGTGTTTTCATGTCTGTATGTTCATGTGTGTGTGTGTGTGTGTGTATTAATGTGTGTGTTTTCATGTCTGTATGTTCATGTGTGTGTGTGTGTGTGTATTAATGTGTGTGTTTTCATGTCTGTATGTTCGTGTGTGTGTGTGTGTGTATTAATGTGTGTGTTTTCATGTCTGTATGTTCGTGTGTGTGTGTGTGTGTATTAATGTGTGTGTTTTCATGTCTGTATGTTCATGTGTGTGTGTGTGTGTGTATTAATGTGTGTGTTTTCATGTCTGTATGTTCGTGTGTGTGTGTGTATTAATGTGTGTGTTTTCATGTCTGTATGTTCGTGTGTGTGTGTGTGTGTGTGTATTAATGTGTGTGTTTTCATGTCTGTATGTTCATGTGTGTGTGTGTATTAATGTGTGTGTTTTCATGTCTGTATGTTCGTGTGTGTGTGTGTGTGTATTAATGTGTGTGTTTTCATGTCTGTATGTTCATGTGTGTGTGTGTGTGTGTATTAATGTGTGTGTTTTCATGTCTGTATGTTCATGTGTGTGTGTGTGTGTATTAATGTGTGTGTTTTCATGTCTGTATGTTCATGTGTGTGTGTGTATTAATGTGTGTGTTTTCATGTCTGTATGTTCATGTGTGTGTGTGTGTGTGTGTATATTAATGTGTGTGTTTTCATGTCTGTATGTTCATGTGTGTGTGTGTGTGTATTAATGTGTGTGTTTTCATGTCTGTATGTTCATGTGTGTGTGTGTGTGTGTATTAATGTGTGTGTTTTCATGTCTGTATGTTCGTGTGTGTGTGTGTGTGTGTATTAATGTGTGTGTTTTCATGTCTGTATGTTCGTGTGTGTGTGTGTGTGTATTAATGTGTGTGTTTTCATGTCTGTATGTTCATGTGTGTGTGTGTGTGTGTATTAATGTGTGTGTTTTCATGTCTGTATGTTCATGTGTGTGTGTGTGTGTGTATTAATGTGTGTGTTTTCATGTCTGTATGTTCATGTGTGTGTGTGTATTAATGTGTGTGTTTTCATGTCTGTATGTTCATGTGTGTGTGTGTGTGTGTATTAATGTGTGTGTTTTCATGTCTGTATGTTCATGTGTGTGTGTGTGTGTGTGTGTATTAATGTGTGTGTTTTCATGTCTGTATGTTCATGTGTGTGTGTGTGTGTGTATTAATGTGTGTGTTTTCATGTCTGTATGTTCATGTGTGTGTGTGTGTGTGTGTATTAATGTGTGTGTTTTCATGTCTGTATGTTCATGTGTGTGTGTGTATTAATGTGTGTGTTTTCATGTCTGTATGTTCATGTGTGTGTGTGTATTAATGTGTGTGTTTTCATGTCTGTATGTTCATGTGTGTGTGTGTGTGTGTGTATATTAATGTGTGTGTTTTCATGTCTGTATGTTCATGTGTGTGTGTGTGTGTATTAATGTGTGTGTTTTCATGTCTGTATGTTCATGTGTGTGTGTGTGTGTGTATTAATGTGTGTGTTTTCATGTCTGTATGTTCGTGTGTGTGTGTGTGTGTGTATTAATGTGTGTGTTTTCATGTCTGTATGTTCGTGTGTGTGTGTGTGTGTATTAATGTGTGTGTTTTCATGTCTGTATGTTCATGTGTGTGTGTGTGTGTGTATTAATGTGTGTGTTTTCATGTCTGTATGTTCATGTGTGTGTGTGTGTGTGTATTAATGTGTGTGTTTTCATGTCTGTATGTTCATGTGTGTGTGTGTATTAATGTGTGTGTTTTCATGTCTGTATGTTCATGTGTGTGTGTGTGTGTGTATTAATGTGTGTGTTTTCATGTCTGTATGTTCATGTGTGTGTGTGTGTGTGTGTGTATTAATGTGTGTGTTTTCATGTCTGTATGTTCATGTGTGTGTGTGTGTGTGTATTAATGTGTGTGTTTTCATGTCTGTATGTTCATGTGTGTGTGTGTGTGTGTGTATTAATGTGTGTGTTTTCATGTCTGTATGTTCGTGTGTGTGTGTGTATTAATGTGTGTGTTTTCATGTCTATGTTCATGTGTGTGTGTGTATTAATGTGTGTGTTTTCATGTCTGTATGTTCATGTGTGTGTGTGTGTGTGTATTAATGTGTGTGTTTTCATGTCTGTATGTTCGTGTGTGTGTGTATTAATGTGTGTGTTTTCATGTCTGTATGTTCATGTGTGTGTGTGTGTGTGTATTAATGTGTGTGTTTTCATGTCTGTATGTTCATGTGTGTGTGTGTATTAATGTGTGTGTTTTCATGTCTGTATGTTCGTGTGTGTGTGTATTAATGTGTGTGTTTTCATGTCTGTATGTTCATGTGTGTGTGTGTGTGTGTATTAATGTGTGTGTTTTCATGTCTGTATGTTCATGTGTGTGTGTGTGTGTGTATTAATGTGTGTGTTTTCATGTCTGTATGTTCGTGTGTGTGTGTGTGTGTATTAATGTGTGTGTTTTCATGTCTGTATGTTCATGTGTGTGTGTGTGTGTATTAATGTGTGTGTTTTCATGTCTGTATGTTCATGTGTGTGTGTGTGTGTATTAATGTGTGTGTTTTCATGTCTGTATGTTCATGTGTGTGTGTGTGTGTGTGTGTATTAATGTGTGTGTTTTCATGTCTGTATGTTCATGTGTGTGTGTGTGTGTGTATTAATGTGTGTGTTTTCATGTCTGTATGTTCATGTGTGTGTGTGTGTGTGTGTATTAATGTGTGTGTTTTCATGTCTGTATGTTCATGTGTGTGTGTGTGTGTGTGTATTAATGTGTGTGTTTTCATGTCTGTATGTTCATGTGTGTGTGTGTGTGTGTATTAATGTGTGTGTTTTCATGTCTGTATGTTCATGTGTGTGTGTGTGTGTGTATTAATGTGTGTGTTTTCATGTCTGTATGTTCATGTGTGTGTGTGTGTGTGTATTAATGTGTGTGTTTTCATGTCTGTATGTTCATGTGTGTGTGTGTGTGTGTATTAATGTGTGTGTTTTCATGTCTGTATGTTCATGTGTGTGTGTGTGTGTGTATTAATGTGTGTGTTTTCATGTCTGTATGTTCATGTGTGTGTGTGTGTGTGTATTAATGTGTGTGTTTTCATGTCTGTATGTTCATGTGTGTGTGTGTGTGTATTAATGTGTGTGTTTTCATGTCTGTATGTTCATGTGTGTGTGTGTGTGTATTAATGTGTGTGTTTTCATGTCTGTATGTTCATGTGTGTGTGTGTATTAATGTGTGTGTTTTCATGTCTGTATGTTCATGTGTGTGTGTGTGTGTGTATTAATGTGTGTGTTTTCATGTCTGTATGTTCATGTGTGTGTGTGTGTGTGTATTAATGTGTGTGTTTTCATGTCTGTATGTTCATGTGTGTGTGTGTATTAATGTGTGTGTTTTCATGTCTGTATGTTCGTGTGTGTGTGTGTGTGTATTAATGTGTGTGTTTTCATGTCTGTATGTTCATGTGTGTGTGTGTGTGTATTAATGTGTGTGTTTTCATGTCTGTATGTTCATGTGTGTGTGTGTGTGTATTAATGTGTGTGTTTTCATGTCTGTATGTTCATGTGTGTGTGTGTGTGTGTGTGTATTAATGTGTGTGTTTTCATGTCTGTATGTTCATGTGTGTGTGTGTGTGTGTATTAATGTGTGTGTTTTCATGTCTGTATGTTCATGTGTGTGTGTGTGTGTGTGTATTAATGTGTGTGTTTTCATGTCTGTATGTTCATGTGTGTGTGTGTATTAATGTGTGTGTTTTCATGTCTGTATGTTCATGTGTGTGTGTGTGTGTGTATTAATGTGTGTGTTTTCATGTCTGTATGTTCATGTGTGTGTGTGTGTGTGTATTAATGTGTGTGTTTTCATGTCTGTATGTTCATGTGTGTGTGTGTGTGTGTGTATTAATGTGTGTGTTTTCATGTCTGTATGTTCATGTGTGTGTGTGTGTGTGTATTAATGTGTGTGTTTTCATGTCTGTATGTTCATGTGTGTGTGTGTGTGTGTATTAATGTGTGTGTTTTCATGTCTGTATGTTCATGTGTGTGTGTGTGTGTGTGTATTAATGTGTGTGTTTTCATGTCTGTATGTTCATGTGTGTGTGTGTGTGTGTATTAATGTGTGTGTTTTCATGTCTGTATGTTCATGTGTGTGTGTGTGTGTGTGTATTAATGTGTGTGTTTTCATGTCTGTATGTTCATGTGTGTGTGTGTGTGTGTATTAATGTGTGTGTTTTCATGTCTGTATGTTCATGTGTGTGTGTGTGTGTATTAATGTGTGTGTTTTCATGTCTGTATGTTCATGTGTGTGTGTGTGTGTGTGTATTAATGTGTGTGTTTTCATGTCTGTATGTTCATGTGTGTGTGTGTGTGTGTGTATTAATGTGTGTGTTTTCATGTCTGTATGTTCATGTGTGTGTGTGTGTGTGTATTAATGTGTGTGTTTTCATGTCTGTATGTTCATGTGTGTGTGTGTGTGTGTGTATTAATGTGTGTGTTTTCATGTCTGTATGTTCATGTGTGTGTGTGTATTAATGTGTGTGTTTTCATGTCTGTATGTTCATGTGTGTGTGTGTGTGTGTATTAATGTGTGTGTTTTCATGTCTGTATGTTCATGTGTGTGTGTGTGTGTGTGTATTAATGTGTGTGTTTTCATGTCTGTATGTTCATGTGTGTGTGTGTGTGTGTATTAATGTGTGTGTTTTCATGTCTGTATGTTCATGTGTGTGTGTGTGTGTGTATTAATGTGTGTGTTTTCATGTCTGTATGTTCATGTGTGTGTGTGTGTGTGTATTAATGTGTGTGTTTTCATGTCTGTATGTTCATGTGTGTGTGTGTGTGTATTAATGTGTGTGTTTTCATGTCTGTATGTTCATGTGTGTGTGTGTGTGTATTAATGTGTGTGTTTTCATGTCTGTATGTTCATGTGTGTGTGTGTGTGTGTATTAATGTGTGTGTTTTCATGTCTGTATGTTCATGTGTGTGTGTGTGTGTGTATTAATGTGTGTGTTTTCATGTCTGTATGTTCATGTGTGTGTGTGTGTGTATTAATGTGTGTGTTTTCATGTCTGTATGTTCATGTGTGTGTGTGTGTGTGTATTAATGTGTGTGTTTTCATGTCTGTATGTTCATGTGTGTGTGTGTATTAATGTGTGTGTTTTCATGTCTGTATGTTCATGTGTGTGTGTGTGTGTATTAATGTGTGTTTTCATGTCTGTATGTTCATGTGTGTGTGTGTGTGTGTATTAATGTGTGTGTTTTCATGTCTGTATGTTCATGTGTGTGTGTGTGTGTATTAATGTGTGTGTTTTCATGTCTGTATGTTCATGTGTGTGTGTGTATTAATGTGTGTGTTTTCATGTCTGTATGTTCATGTGTGTGTGTGTGTGTGTATTAATGTGTGTGTTTTCATGTCTGTATGTTCATGTGTGTGTGTGTGTGTGTATTAATGTGTGTGTTTTCATGTCTGTATGTTCATGTGTGTGTGTGTGTGTGTATTAATGTGTGTGTTTTCATGTCTGTATGTTCATGTGTGTGTGTGTGTGTATTAATGTGTGTGTTTTCATGTCTGTATGTTCATGTGTGTGTGTGTGTGTATTAATGTGTGTGTTTTCATGTCTGTATGTTCATGTGTGTGTGTGTGTGTGTATTAATGTGTGTGTTTTCATGTCTGTATGTTCATGTGTGTGTGTGTGTGTGTATTAATGTGTGTGTTTTCATGTCTGTATGTTCATGTGTGTGTGTGTGTGTGTATTAATGTGTGTTTTCATGTCTGTATGTTCATGTGTGTGTGTGTGTGTATTAATGTGTGTGTTTTCATGTCTGTATGTTCATGTGTGTGTGTGTGTGTGTATTAATGTGTGTGTTTTCATGTCTGTATGTTCATGTGTGTGTGTGTGTGTGTATTAATGTGTGTGTTTTCATGTCTGTATGTTCATGTGTGTGTGTGTATTAATGTGTGTGTTTTCATGTCTGTATGTTCATGTGTGTGTGTGTGTGTATTAATGTGTGTTTTCATGTCTGTATGTTCATGTGTGTGTGTGTGTGTGTATTAATGTGTGTGTTTTCATGTCTGTATGTTCATGTGTGTGTGTGTGTGTGTATTAATGTGTGTGTTTTCATGTCTGTATGTTCGTGTGTGTGTGTGTGTGTGTATTAATGTGTGTGTTTTCATGTCTGTATGTTCATGTGTGTGTGTGTGTGTGTATTAATGTGTGTGTTTTCATGTCTGTGTGTGTATTAATGTGTGTGTTTTCATGTCTGTATGTTCATGTGTGTGTGTGTGTGTGTATTAATGTGTGTGTTTTCATGTCTGTATGTTCATGTGTGTGTGTGTGTGTGTGTATTAATGTGTGTGTTTTCATGTCTGTATGTTCATGTGTGTGTGTGTGTGTGTGTATTAATGTGTGTGTTTTCATGTCTGTATGTTCGTGTGTGTGTGTGTGTGTATTAATGTGTGTGTTTTCATGTCTGTATGTTCGTGTGTGTGTGTGTGTGTATTAATGTGTGTGTTTTCATGTCTGTATGTTCATGTGTGTGTGTGTGTGTGTATTAATGTGTGTGTTTTCATGTCTGTATGTTCGTGTGTGTGTGTGTATTAATGTGTGTGTTTTCATGTCTGTATGTTCATGTGTGTGTGTGTATTAATGTGTGTGTTTTCATGTCTGTATGTTCATGTGTGTGTGTGTGTGTATTAATGTGTGTGTTTTCATGTCTGTATGTTCATGTGTGTGTGTGTGTATTAATGTGTGTGTTTTCATGTCTGTATGTTCATGTGTGTGTGTGTGTGTATTAATGTGTGTGTTTTCATGTCTGTATGTTCGTGTGTGTGTGTGTGTGTATTAATGTGTGTGTTTTCATGTCTGTATGTTCATGTGTGTGTGTGTATTAATGTGTGTGTTTTCATGTCTGTATGTTCATGTGTGTGTGTGTGTGTGTATTAATGTGTGTTTTCATGTCTGTATGTTCATGTGTGTGTGTGTGTGTGTATTAATGTGTGTTTTCATGTCTGTATGTTCATGTGTGTGTGTGTGTGTATTAATGTGTGTGTTTTCATGTCTGTATGTTCATGTGTGTGTGTGTGTGTGTATTAATGTGTGTGTTTTCATGTCTGTATGTTCATGTGTGTGTGTGTGTGTATTAATGTGTGTGTTTTCATGTCTGTATGTTCGTGTGTGTGTGTGTGTGTATTAATGTGTGTGTTTTCATGTCTGTATGTTCGTGTGTGTGTGTGTGTGTATTAATGTGTGTGTTTTCATGTCTGTATGTTCATGTGTGTGTGTGTGTGTGTATTAATGTGTGTGTTTTCATGTCTGTATGTTCATGTGTGTGTGTGTGTGTGTATTAATGTGTGTGTTTTCATGTCTGTATGTTCGTGTGTGTGTGTGTGTGTATTAATGTGTGTGTTTTCATGTCTGTATGTTCGTGTGTGTGTGTGTGTGTGTATTAATGTGTGTGTTTTCATGTCTGTATGTTCATGTGTGTGTGTGTGTGTGTATTAATGTGTGTGTTTTCATGTCTGTATGTTCGTGTGTGTGTGTGTGTGTATTAATGTGTGTGTTTTCATGTCTGTATGTTCATGTGTGTGTGTGTGTGTGTATTAATGTGTGTGTTTTCATGTCTGTATGTTCATGTGTGTGTGTGTGTGTATTAATGTGTGTGTTTTCATGTCTGTATGTTCATGTGTGTGTGTGTGTATTAATGTGTGTGTTTTCATGTCTGTATGTTCATGTGTGTGTGTGTGTGTATTAATGTGTGTGTTTTCATGTCTGTATGTTCATGTGTGTGTGTGTGTGTATTAATGTGTGTGTTTTCATGTCTGTATGTTCGTGTGTGTGTGTGTGTGTGTATTAATGTGTGTGTTTTCATGTCTGTATGTTCATGTGTGTGTGTGTATTAATGTGTGTGTTTTCATGTCTGTATGTTCATGTGTGTGTGTGTGTGTGTATTAATGTGTGTGTTTTCATGTCTGTATGTTCATGTGTGTGTGTGTATTAATGTGTGTGTTTTCATGTCTGTATGTTCATGTGTGTGTGTGTGTGTATTAATGTGTGTGTTTTCATGTCTGTATGTTCATGTGTGTGTGTGTGTGTGTATTAATGTGTGTGTTTTCATGTCTGTATGTTCGTGTGTGTGTGTGTATTAATGTGTGTGTTTTCATGTCTGTATGTTCATGTGTGTGTGTGTGTGTGTATTAATGTGTGTGTTTTCATGTCTGTATGTTCATGTGTGTGTGTGTGTGTATTAATGTGTGTGTTTTCATGTCTGTATGTTCATGTGTGTGTGTGTGTGTATTAATGTGTGTGTTTTCATGTCTGTATGTTCATGTGTGTGTGTGTGTGTGTATTAATGTGTGTGTTTTCATGTCTGTATGTTCATGTGTGTGTGTGTGTGTATTAATGTGTGTGTTTTCATGTCTGTATGTTCATGTGTGTGTGTGTATTAATGTGTGTGTTTTCATGTCTGTATGTTCATGTGTGTGTGTGTGTGTGTATTAATGTGTGTGTTTTCATGTCTGTATGTTCATGTGTGTGTGTGTGTGTGTATTAATGTGTGTGTTTTCATGTCTGTATGTTCATGTGTGTGTGTGTGTGTATTAATGTGTGTGTTTTCATGTCTGTATGTTCATGTGTGTGTGTGTGTGTATTAATGTGTGTGTTTTCATGTCTGTATGTTCATGTGTGTGTGTGTGTGTGTATTAATGTGTGTGTTTTCATGTCTGTATGTTCATGTGTGTGTGTATTAATGTGTGTGTTTTCATGTCTGTATGTTCGTGTGTGTGTGTGTGTGTATTAATGTGTGTGTTTTCATGTCTGTATGTTCATGTGTGTGTGTGTATTAATGTGTGTGTTTTCATGTGTGTATGTTCATGTGTGTGTGTGTGTGTGTATTAATGTGTGTGTTTTCATGTCTGTATGTTCATGTGTGTGTGTGTGTGTGTATTAATGTGTGTTTTCATGTCTGTATGTTCATGTGTGTGTGTGTGTGTATTAATGTGTGTGTTTTCATGTCTGTATGTTCATGTGTGTGTGTGTGTGTATTAATGTGTGTGTTTTCATGTCTGTATGTTCATGTGTGTGTGTGTATTAATGTGTGTGTTTTCATGTCTGTATGTTCATGTGTGTGTGTGTGTGTATTAATGTGTGTGTTTTCATGTCTGTATGTTCATGTGTGTGTGTGTGTGTGTATTAATGTGTGTTTTCATGTCTGTATGTTCATGTGTGTGTGTGTGTGTGTGTATTAATGTGTGTGTTTTCATGTCTGTATGTTCATGTGTGTGTGTGTGTGTATTAATGTGTGTGTTTTCATGTCTGTATGTTCATGTGTGTGTGTGTGTGTATTAATGTGTGTGTTTTCATGTCTGTATGTTCATGTGTGTGTGTGTGTGTATTAATGTGTGTGTTTTCATGTCTGTATGTTCGTGTGTGTGTGTGTGTGTATTAATGTGTGTGTTTTCATGTCTGTATGTTCGTGTGTGTGTGTGTGTGTATTAATGTGTGTGTTTTCATGTCTGTATGTTCATGTGTGTGTGTGTGTGTATTAATGTGTGTGTTTTCATGTCTGTATGTTCATGTGTGTGTGTGTGTGTATTAATGTGTGTGTTTTCATGTCTGTATGTTCATGTGTGTGTGTGTATTAATGTGTGTGTTTTCATGTCTGTATGTTCATGTGTGTGTGTGTGTGTATTAATGTGTGTGTTTTCATGTCTGTATGTTCATGTGTGTGTGTGTGTGTGTATTAATGTGTGTGTTTTCATGTCTGTATGTTCATGTGTGTGTGTGTGTGTGTATTAATGTGTGTGTTTTCATGTCTGTATGTTCATGTGTGTGTGTGTGTGTGTATTAATGTGTGTGTTTTCATGTCTGTATGTTCATGTGTGTGTGTGTGTGTGTATTAATGTGTGTGTTTTCATGTCTGTATGTTCATGTGTGTGTGTGTATTAATGTGTGTGTTTTCATGTCTGTATGTTCATGTGTGTGTGTGTGTGTGTATTAATGTGTGTTTTCATGTCTGTATGTTCATGTGTGTGTGTGTGTGTGTATTAATGTGTGTGTTTTCATGTCTGTATGTTCATGTGTGTGTGTGTATTAATGTGTGTGTTTTCATGTCTGTATGTTCATGTGTGTGTGTGTGTGTGTATTAATGTGTGTTTTCATGTCTGTATGTTCATGTGTGTGTGTGTGTGTGTATTAATGTGTGTGTTTTCATGTCTGTATGTTCATGTGTGTGTGTGTGTGTATTAATGTGTGTGTTTTCATGTCTGTATGTTCATGTGTGTGTGTGTGTGTGTATTAATGTGTGTGTTTTCATGTCTGTATGTTCATGTGTGTGTGTGTGTGTATTAATGTGTGTGTTTTCATGTCTGTATGTTCGTGTGTGTGTGTGTGTGTATTAATGTGTGTGTTTTCATGTCTGTATGTTCGTGTGTGTGTGTGTGTATTAATGTGTGTGTTTTCATGTCTGTATGTTCGTGTGTGTGTGTGTGTGTATTAATGTGTGTGTTTTCATGTCTGTATGTTCATGTGTGTGTGTGTGTGTGTATTAATGTGTGTGTTTTCATGTCTGTATGTTCGTGTGTGTGTGTGTATTAATGTGTGTGTTTTCATGTCTGTATGTTCATGTGTGTGTGTGTGTGTGTATTAATGTGTGTGTTTTCATGTCTGTATGTTCGTGTGTGTGTGTGTGTGTATTAATGTGTGTGTTTTCATGTCTGTATGTTCATGTGTGTGTGTGTGTATTAATGTGTGTGTTTTCATGTCTGTATGTTCATGTGTGTGTGTGTGTGTGTATTAATGTGTGTGTTTTCATGTCTGTATGTTCATGTGTGTGTGTGTGTGTATTAATGTGTGTGTTTTCATGTCTGTATGTTCATGTGTGTGTGTGTGTGTGTATTAATGTGTGTGTTTTCATGTCTGTATGTTCATGTGTGTGTGTGTGTGTATTAATGTGTGTGTTTTCATGTCTGTATGTTCATGTGTGTGTGTGTGTGTATTAATGTGTGTGTTTTCATGTCTGTATGTTCGTGTGTGTGTGTGTGTGTATTAATGTGTGTGTTTTCATGTCTGTATGTTCATGTGTGTGTGTGTATTAATGTGTGTGTTTTCATGTCTGTATGTTCATGTGTGTGTGTGTATTAATGTGTGTGTTTTCATGTCTGTATGTTCATGTGTGTGTGTGTGTGTGTATTAATGTGTGTGTTTTCATGTCTGTATGTTCATGTGTGTGTGTGTGTATTAATGTGTGTGTTTTCATGTCTGTATGTTCATGTGTGTGTGTGTGTGTATTAATGTGTGTTTTCATGTCTGTATGTTCGTGTGTGTGTGTGTGTGTGTGTATTAATGTGTGTGTTTTCATGTCTGTATGTTCATGTGTGTGTGTGTGTATTAATGTGTGTGTTTTCATGTCTGTATGTTCATGTGTGTGTGTGTGTGTATTAATGTGTGTGTTTTCATGTCTGTATGTTCGTGTGTGTGTGTGTGTGTATTAATGTGTGTGTTTTCATGTCTGTATGTTCGTGTGTGTGTGTGTGTGTATTAATGTGTGTGTTTTCATGTCTGTATGTTCGTGTGTGTGTGTGTGTATTAATGTGTGTGTTTTCATGTCTGTATGTTCATGTGTGTGTGTGTGTGTATTAATGTGTGTGTTTTCATGTCTGTATGTTCGTGTGTGTGTGTGTGTGTATTAATGTGCGTGTTTTCATGTCTGTATGTTCGTGTGTGTGTGTGTGTGTATTAATGTGTGTGTTTTCATGTCTGTATGTTCATGTGTGTGTGTGTGTGTGTATTAATGTGCGTGTTTTCATGTCTGTATGTTCATGTGTGTGTGTGTGTGTATTAATGTGTGTGTTTTCATGTCTGTATGTTCATGTGTGTGTGTGTGTGTGTATTAATGTGTGTGTTTTCATGTCTGTATGTTCATGTGTGTGTGTGTGTGTGTATTAATGTGTGTGTTTTCATGTCTGTATGTTCATGTGTGTGTGTGTATTAATGTGTGTGTTTTCATGTCTGTATGTTCATGTGTGTGTGTGTGTGTGTGTGTATTAATGTGTGTGTTTTCATGTCTGTATGTTCATGTGTGTGTGTGTATTAATGTGTGTGTTTTCATGTCTGTATGTTCATGTGTGTGTGTGTGTGTGTATTAATGTGTGTGTTTTCATGTCTGTATGTTCATGTGTGTGTGTGTATTAATGTGTGTGTTTTCATGTCTGTATGTTCATGTGTGTGTGTGTGTGTGTGTGTATTAATGTGTGTGTTTTCATGTCTGTATGTTCATGTGTGTGTGTGTGTGTGTATTAATGTGTGTGTTTTCATGTCTGTATGTTCATGTGTGTGTGTGTGTGTGTATTAATGTGTGTGTTTTCATGTCTGTATGTTCATGTGTGTGTGTGTGTATTAATGTGTGTGTTTTCATGTCTGTATGTTCATGTGTGTGTGTGTGTGTATTAATGTGTGTGTTTTCATGTCTGTATGTTCGTGTGTGTGTGTGTGTGTGTATTAATGTGTGTGTTTTCATGTCTGTATGTTCATGTGTGTGTGTGTGTATTAATGTGTGTGTTTTCATGTCTGTATGTTCATGTGTGTGTGTGTGTGTATTAATGTGTGTGTTTTCATGTCTGTATGTTCGTGTGTGTGTGTGTGTGTGTGTATTAATGTGTGTGTTTTCATGTCTGTATGTTCATGTGTGTGTGTGTGTGTATTAATGTGTGTGTTTTCATGTCTGTATGTTCATGTGTGTGTGTGTGTGTATTAATGTGTGTGTTTTCATGTCTGTATGTTCATGTGTGTGTGTGTGTGTATTAATGTGTGTGTTTTCATGTCTGTATGTTCATGTGTGTGTGTGTGTGTGTATTAATGTGTGTGTTTTCATGTCTGTATGTTCATGTGTGTGTGTGTGTGTGTATTAATGTGTGTGTTTTCATGTCTGTATGTTCATGTGTGTGTGTGTATTAATGTGTGTGTTTTCATGTCTGTATGTTCATGTGTGTGTGTGTGTGTGTATTAATGTGTGTGTTTTCATGTCTGTATGTTCATGTGTGTGTGTGTGTATTAATGTGTGTGTTTTCATGTCTGTATGTTCATGTGTGTGTGTGTGTGTATTAATGTGTGTGTTTTCATGTCTGTATGTTCATGTGTGTGTGTGTGTGTATTAATGTGTGTGTTTTCATGTCTGTATGTTCATGTGTGTGTGTGTGTGTATTAATGTGTGTGTTTTCATGTCTGTATGTTCATGTGTGTGTGTGTATTAATGTGTGTGTTTTCATGTCTGTATGTTCATGTGTGTGTGTGTGTGTGTATTAATGTGTGTGTTTTCATGTCTGTATGTTCATGTGTGTGTGTGTGTATTAATGTGTGTGTTTTCATGTCTGTATGTTCATGTGTGTGTGTGTGTGTGTATTAATGTGTGTGTTTTCATGTCTGTATGTTCATGTGTGTGTGTGTGTGTATTAATGTGTGTGTTTTCATGTCTGTATGTTCATGTGTGTGTGTGTGTGTGTGTATTAATGTGTGTGTTTTCATGTCTGTATGTTCATGTGTGTGTGTGTGTGTGTATTAATGTGTGTGTTTTCATGTCTGTATGTTCATGTGTGTGTGTGTGTGTATTAATGTGTGTGTTTTCATGTCTGTATGTTCATGTGTGTGTGTGTGTGTGTGTATTAATGTGTGTGTTTTCATGTCTGTATGTTCATGTGTGTGTGTGTGTGTGTGTGTGTATTAATGTGTGTGTTTTCATGTCTGTATGTTCATGTGTGTGTGTGTGTGTATTAATGTGTGTGTTTTCATGTCTGTATGTTCATGTGTGTGTGTGTGTGTGTATTAATGTGTGTGTTTTCATGTCTGTATGTTCATGTGTGTGTGTGTGTGTATTAATGTGTGTGTTTTAAAAAACTTACAGCACTGCAGCAAAGAGGTTCTCCCCCATTTGTGTGATGGTACAGCCCTTCTTCGCCTCATTCTCCCCCACAAACACCGGGAGGGCATCAGGACTATCTCTATACACACACACACACTATTAGGCAGACTTCCTAACAGTAAGAGGTTACTGTTAGAGTGTGTGTGTGTGTGTGTGTGTGTGTGTGTACCTGTAATATCCCAGGTGGAGGTCAGTAGTCGTGTCCCCCTGGAGGACAGTCTGAAACTCAGGGGGGTCGTAGTAATGTCTCCAGTGCAGGTGGAAGTTGGGTGTTGAAGACACACGAATGTGTTTACCACACACAACATCAAACGGCCCAACTAACCGCACACCCACAGAGTCGAGCAGGGCACCTACACACACACACACACACACACACACAGGGAAAGGGATTAACCAGGGTGAAAATATGACCAAAAAATGGATGCACATTTACTAAGGTTTCAGCAGAAAACTTTATATTTCTCCGTCTGTCTGATTTAAAGGCAGCTACTAAATCTGTCTCACATTTCTGTCACAGAATAAAGAAACTAGCTGGACCTTCTCTGACCACAACCAACACAAACCACAAGCTTATCAAAACATCTGGCCATACAGAAGGTATGAGGGTATAGCCCCAGGTTATAGGCTTTTTAACTAGTCAATTATTACTAAATAGTGGCTACAAATGTACACGCTGACCCTCAAGATGCTGACCCGCAAGGTGCTGACCCGCAAGGTGCTGACCCTCATCCTGGCAAATAGTTCAAGACTATTTCTATATCAGTGAAAAATCGGCAAAAGCTTAATCACAGATGTTTTCATGAGTTATTCGTACATTTAAAGTCACTGCAATGAGAGCTGAATTTGCTGCTATTGATTACTATCTCCACACACACACACGCACACACACACACGCGCACACACACGCGCACGCACACACACACACACACACGCACACACACACGCACGCACACGCACACACACGCACACACACGCACACGCACACACACGCGCGCACGCACACACACACACGCGGGCTCCCTGACCACTCTGTGAGTAATCTGTGTTACCTTGTGGGTTTTCCGGACACAGTCTTCTGCAAAAATCCCAGAAGTGGTAGAAGTCGGGCGGCATGCGCAGACTGTACAGATGCTCTACTTCCTCTCTCACCTGATCAGGTACTGATGACTCTGCCTGGTGATTAGACTCCGCCTTTGGCTCCACCTCTTCAGGTCGTGCTTGTTTGGCCAGTCCATTCGCCTGCTCCAAAAAATCAAAATTGCACATGAACAACTTCTGAGACTCAGATCCACATAAACCGAGATAACAGCAATTAGGTCATAAACGTATATCCAATATTTTTTTATTTGTTAAACTTTCTGCTGTTGATATTTGAGAAACATTCATTTTGTCCTCGGTTAATGAACGCCTCGGTACGCGCCTGCGTAGGTGCAGCATGTCACTGTAATGCAGTGGCAGCTGTGCGTTTCACACCTCGGCCTTCACTGGTGTCCTTCCTGAATTAATCCACCTCTATACCATCATTATGATGCCACAGCAATAGATACTAATCATCCGTTAAATAAAATAAAGAAATTAGTCTACAGTATTTCACACCTCAGAAGGAAGTCAATTTT
>NC_080738.1:20540197-20547427 GCF_019097595.1 Hemibagrus wyckioides | reverse complement strand
CTCTCTCACTCCCTCACTCCACACACACCTCCTCACACACCCCTCACTCACACACTCCTTTACTCACACACCCTCACTCCACACACCCTTACTCACACACCCTCCTCACACACACCTCACTCTTTTACACCCTCACTCCTGCCCTCACACACACACTCACTCACCCTTGCTGCCTTACACCACTTGTGCACACCTCTGGCTTTACCACACCCTCACTGGCACACCCTCACTCAGCACTGCCCTCCTCCACACCCTACCTCACACCCTCTCACACCCATCACACACCCTTACTGCCTCCTCCACACACCCCTCCTCACACACCCTTACTCACACACCTCCTCCACACATACTCACACCCTGCTCTACACACCCTCACCTCACACACCCTTACTCACACACCCTTCCTCACACACCCTCCTCACACCCTCTCCACACCCCACTCACACACCCTCCTCTCACACCACACACTTCACACACCCACTTACTCAATAAATAGTGCTGGCCAGCATCATAAATAAGAACAATAAGCATCATCAAGCATAATAAAGCATATCAGCATCATCCATCATCGCATAATAACGTAGCATCATCACTATTTATAAATCATCGTATCACACCCTCACTCACATGCACACCATCTTGTACTCACACATCCTGCCCTCCTCACACACCCTCCTCATGTACACCTTGTCACCCTCCTCACGTGTGCCCCATACACACCCTCACCTCCTCTTGCACACCTCCCTCACACCCCCACTACACACCTCACTTCCACACACCTCCCTACACACCTCAGACTACACCCTACCTACACACCTTACTTACATATACTCGTTACTCATACTACTTTATTTACACCTTCCTTTGTATACTCTATTTACATAATTTTACTACATACCTTCCTCATACACTTTTACTTACATACCTTACTTACACACTTTTATTTACATACTCTTGCCTCACTTTCCTTTATACTTACTACACCTCTCAGCACTCCTCTTCCTTTGCACCTCTCACACATAAATAAACCTCTCTAAGCACACCCTCACACTCTCCCTTACATACTCCCATTCACCCTCCTTCCTCCATTTACATTAATTCACTCATACATACTCCCATTTTACACACTCTCCCTCACTCCCATTTGCAGCACCTCACTCATTAATCTTCCTGACACACTCTCACGAGGCCTCACTCAGCACTTTACTCATACACTCCTCTCACACTCCTCTCACACACCCTCCATACACTTATTTACACACCTTTACGGGAGACACTCCTCACCATGAGCACACTCCATTTCTCTTACACCTCCCTCACACACCCTTATCTTTTTGCACACACCTCCCACTACACACCCTTGCTCACACACCCTCCACACACCCTTCACTGTGCACACACACCTACTCACACACCCTCCTCACTCCCCACCAGCACTCCTCCTGTCACACCCTACTACACCCCTCCTGCACACACCCTCACTTGCCACACCTCCCTGTGGCACTCCCCTACTCCTGGCTGGCAACCCTTACTCACACCCACTACACCTCCTCACACACCCTCCTCACACACCTTACTATCACACACCCTCCTCACACACCCTTACTCACACACCCTCACTCACACACCCTTACTCACACACCCTCACTCACACACCCTCACTCACACACCCTCACTCACACACCCTTACTCACACACCCTCCTCACACACCCTTACTCACACACCCCTCCTCACACACCCTCCTCACACACCCTCACTCACACACCCTCCTCACACACCCTTACTCACACACCCTTACTCACACACCCTTACTCACACACCCTCACTCACACACCCTCACTCACACACCCTCACTCACACACCCTTACTCACACACCCCCTCCTCACACACCCTCACTCACACACCCTCACTCACACACCCTTACTCACACACCCTCCTCACACACCCTCCTCACACACCCTCCTCAAACACCCTCCTCACACACCCTTACTCACACACCCTCCTCACACACCCTTACTCACACACCCTCCTCACACACCCTCCTCACACACCCTTACTCACACACCCTCACTCACACACCCTCCTCACACACCCTTACTCACACACCCTTACTCACACACCCTCACTCACACACCCTCACTCACACACCCTTACTCACACACCCTCACTCACACACCCTCACTCACACACCCTCACTCACACACCCTCACTCACACACCCTCACTCACACACCCTCACTCACACACCCCTCCTCACACACCCTCCTCACACACCCTCACTCACACACCCTCACTCACACACCCTTACTCACACACCCTTACTCACACACCCTCACTCACACACCCTCACTCACACACCCTCCTCACACACCCTCACTCACACACCCTCACTCACACACCCTCACTCACACACCCTCACTCACACACCCTCACTCACACACCCTTACTCACACACCCTTACTCACACACCCTCCTCACACACCCTTACTCACACACCCTTACTCACACACCCTCCTCACACACCCTCACTCACACACCCTCACTCACACACCCTCCTCACACACCCTTACTCACACACCCCCTCCTCACACACCCTCACTCACACACCCTCACTCACACACCCTTACTCACACACCCTTACTCACACACCCTTACTCACACACCCTTACTCACACACCCTTACTCACACACCCTCCTCACACACCCTTACTCACACACCCTTACTCACACACCCTCACTCACACACCCTCACTCACACACCCTTACTCACACACCCTTACTCACACACCCCCTCCTCACACACCCTCACTCACACACCCTTACTCACACACCCTTACTCACACACCCCCTCCTCACACACCCTTACTCACACACCCTCCTCACACACCCTCCTCACACACCCTCACTCTCACACACCCTCACTCACACACCCACTTACTCACACACACTCCTTACTCACACACCCTTACTCACACACCCTCCTCACACACCCTCACTCACACACCCCTCCTCACACACACACACCTCACTCACACACCCACCTCACACACCCTTACTCACACACCCTTACTCACACACCCTCACTCACACACCCTTACTCACACACCCTTACTCACACACCCTTACTCACACACCCTTACTCACACACCCTCCTCACACACCCTCACTCACACACCCTCCTCACACACCCTCCTCACACACCCTCACTCACACACCCTCCTCACACACCCTTACTCACACACCCTCCTCACACACCCTCCTCACACACCCTTACTCACACACCCTTACTCACACACCCTCCTCACACACCCTTACTCACACACCCTCACTCACACACCCTCCTCACACACCCTCCTCACACACCCTCACTCACACACCCTCCTCACACACCCTCCTCACACACCCTCACTCACACACCCTTACTCACACACCCTCCTCACACACCCTTACTCACACACCCTTACTCACACACCCTCCTCACACACCCTTACTCACACACCCTCCTCACACACCCCTCCTCACACACCCTCCTCACACACCCCTCCTCACACACCCTCACTCACACACCCTCACTCACACACCCTTACTCACACACCCTCCTCACACACCCTTACTCACACACCCTCACTCACACACCCTTACTCACACACCCTCACTCACACACCCTCACTCACACACCCTCCTCACACACCCCTCCTCACACACCCTCACTCACACACCCTCCTCACACACCCTTACTCACACACCCTTACTCACACACCCTTACTCACACACCCTTACTCACACACCCTCCTCACATACCCTTACTCACACACCCTCCTCACACACCCCTCCTCACACACCCTCCTCACACACCCCTCCTCACACACCCTCCTCACACACCCCTCCTCACACACCCTTACTCACACACCCTTACTCACACACCCTCACTCACACACCCTTACTCACACACCCTCCTCACACACCCTTACTCACACACCCTCACTCACACACCCTCCTCACACACCCTCACTCACACACCCTCACTCACACACCCTTACTCACACACCCCTCCTCACACACCCTCCTCACACACCCCTCCTCACACACCCTTACTCACACACCCTTACTCACACACCCTCACTCACACACCCTTACTCACACACCCTCCTCACACACCCTTACTCACACACCCTCACTCACACACCCTCCTCACACACCCTCCTCACACACCCTTACTCACACACCCTTACTCACACACCCTTACTCACACACCCTCACTCACACACCCTTACTCACACACCCTTACTCACACCCCCTCCTCACACACCCTTACTCACACACCCTCCTCACACACCCTTACTCACACACCCTCACTCACACACCCTTACTCACACACCCTCCTCACACACCCTCCTCACACACCCCTCCTCACACACCCTCCTCACACACCCCTCCTCACACACCCCTCCTCACACACCCTTACTCACACACCCCTCCTCACACACCCCTCCTCACACACCCTCCTCACACACCCTTACTCACACACCCTCCTCACACACCCTTACTCACACACCCCTCCTCACACACCCTCCTCACACACCCTTACTCACACACCCTCCTCACACACCCTTACTCACACACCCTCCTCACACACCCTTACTCACACACCCACACTCACACACCCTTACTCACACACCCTCCTCACACACCCTTACTCACACACCCTCCTCACACACCCCTCCTCACACACCCTCACTCACACACCCTTACTCACACACCCTCCTCACACACCCCTCCTCACACACCCTCACTCACACACCCTTACTCACACACCCTCCTCACACACCCCTCCTCACACACCCTCACTCACACACCCTTACTCACACACCCTTACTCACACACCCTCACTCACACACCCTTTTTCATTCACCCTTTTTCACACACCCCTCCTCACACACCCTTACTCACACACCCCTCCTCACACACCCTCCTCACACACCCTTACTCACACACCCTCCTCACACACCCTTACTCACACACCCTCACTCACACACCCTCACTCACACACCCTCCTCACACACCCTTACTCACACACCCTCACTCACACACCCTCACTCACACACCTCACACACTTACTCACACACACCTTACTCACACACCCTTACTCACACACCCTCACTCACACACCCTCACTCACACACCCTTACTCACACACCCTTACTCACACACCCTCCTCACACACCCTTACTCACACACCCTCCTCACACACCCTTTACTCACACACCCTTACTCACACACCCTCACTCACACACCCCCTCCTCACACACCCTCACTCACACACCCTTACTCACACACCCTTACTCACACACCCTTACTCACACACCCCCTCCTCACACACCCTCACTCACACACCCTTACTCACACACCCTTACTCACACACCCTTACTCACACACCCCCTCCTCACACACCCTCACTCACACACCCTCACTCACACACCCTTACTCACACACCCTTACTCACACCCCCTCCTCACACACCCTTACTCACACACCCTCCTCACACACCCTTACTCACACACCCTTACTCACACACCCTTACTCACACACCCTCCTCACACACCCTCCTCACACACCCTTACTCACACACCCCCTCCTCACACACCCCTCCTCACACACCCCTCCTCACACACCCTTACTCACACACCCCTCCTCACACACCCTTACTCACACACCCTCCTCACACACCCTTACTCACACACCCTCCTCACACACCCTTACTCACACACCCCTCCTCACACACCCTTACTCACACACCCTCACTCACACACCCTCCTCACACACCCTTACTCACACACCCTCCTCACACACCCTTACTCACACACCCCTCCTCACACACCCTTACTCACACACCCTCCTCACACACCCTTACTCACACACCCTCCTCACACACCCCTCCTCACACACCCTTACTCACACACCCTTACTCACACACCCTCACTCACACACCCTCCTCACACACCCTTACTCACACACCCTTACTCACACACCCTCCTCACACACCCCTCCTCACACACCCTTACTCACACACCCTTACTCACACACCCTCACTCACACACCCTTACTCACACACCCTTTTTCATTCACCCTTTTTCACACACCCTCCTCACACACCCTTACTCACACACCCCTCCTCACACACCCTCCTCACACACCCTTACTCACACACCCTCACTCACACACCCTCCTCACACACCCTCACTCACACACCCTCACTCACACACCCTCACTCACACACCCTCACTCACACACCCTCACTCACACACCCTTACTCACACACCCTTACTCACACACCCTCACTCACACACCCTCACTCACACACCCTCACTCACACACCCTCACTCACACACCCTCACTCACACACCCTTACTCACACACCCTTACTCACACACCCTCCTCACACACCCTTACTCACACACCCTCCTCACACACCCTTACTCACACACCCTTACTCACACACCCTCACTCACACACCCCCTCCTCACACACCCTCACTCACACACCCTTACTCACACACCCTTACTCACACACCCTTACTCACACACCCCCTCCTCACACACCCTCACTCACACACCCTTACTCACACACCCTTACTCACACACCCTCACTCACACACCCCCTCCTCACACACCCTCACTCACACACCCTCACTCACACACCCTTACTCACACACCCTTACTCACACACCCTTACTCACACACCCTTACTCACACACCCTTACTCACACACCCTCCTCACACACCCTTACTCACACACCCTTACTCACACACCCTCACTCACACACCCTCACTCACACACCCTTACTCACACACCCTTACTCACACACCCCCTCCTCACACACCCTCACTCACACACCCTTACTCACACACCCTTACTCACACACCCCCTCCTCACACACCCTTACTCACACACCCTTACTCACACACCCTTACTCACACACCCCCTCCTCACACACCCTTACTCACACACCCTCACTCACACACCCTCACTCACACACCCTCACTCACACACCCTTACTCACACACCCTTACTCACACACCCTTACTCACACACCCTCCTCACACACCCTTACTCACACACCCTTACTCACACACCCTCACTCACACACCCTTACTCACACACCCTTACTCACACACCCCCTCCTCACACACCCTCACTCACACACCCTTACTCACACACCCTTACTCACA
>NC_080738.1:20522697-20537697 GCF_019097595.1 Hemibagrus wyckioides | reverse complement strand
CACTCACCACACTGAGCTCTCAAGAGGTTCCTTTCAGAAAAACTTCTAATGGAAACCACTTTAAAAAGCTAGAACAGAAACCACTTTATCATCATCATCTGAGGAAGGTCCATACGCCTGTTCTGTCTGTTACAGAAAGAGAGGTCTGATAAACTCCTCGACTTATTCCGCTCACATTCTCTCTCTCGACACGATAACACACACACACACACACACACAAACACCGCTAACTGTCAGTGCGCAAGAGCCAGGGGGTGGAGCATGTGGGAGAGCAGCAGAATCTGACCAATGAGAGAGACAAATTTTTTCCTTTTGAATAATAATAATAATAATAATAATAATAATAATAATAATCATGGTATTTTACAACCAAAGGAAATTTTAATATTTTAATACAGTTAATATTTCATCTAGATCTTTAGGAGAGAGAGAGAGATTTGTGTGTTAAAGGGAACATCTCTCTGTCCTTGGACTGTGAAACTGGGATTAAAGCCCACAGTAAACACCACTGAGGGCACAGATACTGAACCCCACTGACCATCAGACAGGAAGTGGGTGTTAAAGAGAAGAGAGCACTTTCTCATTTAAAGAATAAAATTGAACTCACAATTCCTGAAAAGCTCCTTAAAAGCAGACGCGCGCGCGCGCGTGCACACACACACACACACACACACACACACACACACACACACACACACACTGGGTGTGGTGTCTCCTCAGCATCCTGCCCCTGACCATGGGGAGGCTGTTGCCATGACAACATTGCATAATTGATCAGCTCCATGAGATGGGAGGAGATCATTGTCTTGTCTTGACACACTCTGTGTGCTTCAGGAAAAAACCTAAAGGATGTTTATGTGGAACATGAGGAGGGGGAGGAGGGGGAGGAGTGTGAGGAACGTATGTAGGTGAGGAGGGGGAGAAGGGTGAGGAGGGGGAGGAGGATAAGGGGGTGAGGAGGGGGAGGAGTGTGAGGAGAGTGAGGAGGGTATGGGGGTGAGGAGGGGGAGGAGTGTGAGGAGTGTGAGGAGGGTATGGGGGTGAGGAGGGTGAGGAGGGTATGGGGGTGAGGAGAGTGAGGAGGGTATGGGGGTGAGGAGTGTGAGGAGGGTATGGGGGTGAGGAGGGGGAGGAGGGTATGGAGGTGAAATAAATATAAAAAAGTAAAAATGTGAAATGATGTTTAATCAACTCTACTGAAAAAAAGCAAGACTTGAGCTGCTTTAATGATCATTACTGATCTTTAAAAAAAACACAAAAAATTCATTTAGGAAGAAGATGCAAACTCCACCCACTCAGGATCAGGCCTCAGCCCTGGGGTGTGTAGTGAACATGCTGACCACAGACCCACCACTGACCCCCAATATGACCCTTCAGTGGATAGTGAGGAGAGCCTCACACACCCCACACACACTCTTACACACCCCACACACACTCTTACACACCCCACACACACACTCTTACACACCCCACACACACACTCTTACACACCCCACACACACTCTTACACACCCCACACACACTCTTACACACCCCACACACACTCTTACACACCTCACACACACTCTTACACACCCCACACACACTCTTACACACACCCCACACACACTCTTACACACCTCACACACACTCTTACACACCCCACACACACTCTTACACACACCCCACACACACTCTTACACACACCCCACACACACTCTTACACACCCCACACACACTCTTACACACCCCGCACACACTCTTACACACACCCCACACACACTCTTACACACACCCCACACACACTCTTACACACACCCCACACACACTCTTACACACCCCACACACACTCTTACACACACCCCACACACACTCTTACACACCCCACACACACTCTTACACAAACCCCACACACACTCTTACTCACACCCCACACCCACACTCTTACACACCCCACACACACTCTTACACACCACACACACACACTCTTACACACCACACACACACTCTTACACACCCCACACACACACTCTTACACACCCCACACACACTCTTACACTCCCCACACACACTCTTACACACCCCACACACACTCTTACACACCCCACACACACTCTTACACACCCCACACACACACTCTTACACACACCCCACACACACTCTTACACACCCCACACACACTCTTACACACCCCACACACACTCTTACACACCCCACACACACTCTTACACACACCCCACACACACTCTTACACACCACACACACACTCTTACACACCCCACACACACTCTTACACACCACACACACACTCTTACACACACCCCACACACACTCTTACACACCACACACACACTCTTACACACCCCACACACACTCTTACACACACCTCACACACACTCTTACACACACCCCACACACACTCTTACACCCCACACACACACTCTTACACACACCCCACACACACTCTTACACACCACACACACACTCTTACACACCCCACACACACTCTTACACACCCCACACACACTCTTACACACCCCACACACACTCTTACACACCTCACACACACTCTTACACACCCCACACACACTCTTACACACACCCCACACACACTCTTACACACCCCACACACACTCTTACACACACCCCACACACACTCTTACACACCCCACACACACTCTTACACACACCCCACACACACTCTTACACACCCCACACACACTCTTACAAACCCCACACACACTCTTACACACACCCCACACACACTATTACACACACCCCACACACACTCTTACACACCCCACACACACTCTTACACACCTCACACACACTCTTACACACCCCACACACACTCTTACACACCCCACACACACTCTTACACACCCCACACACACTCTTACACACACCCCACACACACTCTTACACACCCCACACACACTCTTACACACCCCACACACACTCTTACACACCCCACACACACTCTTACACACCCCACACACACTCTTACACACCCCACACACACTCTTACACACACCCCACACACACTCTTACACACCCCACACACACTCTTACACACACCCCACACACACTCTTACACACCCCACACACACTCTTACACACCCCACACACACTCTTACACACCCCACACACACACTCTTACACACCCCACACACACTCTTACACACCCCACACACACTCTTACACACACCCCACACACACTCTTACACACCCCACACACACTCTTACACACCCCACACACACTCTTACACACCCCACACACACTCTTACACACCTCACACACACTCTTACACACCCCACACACACTCTTACACACACCCCACACACACTCTTACACACCCCACACACACTCTTACACACCCCACACACACTCTTACACACCCCACACACACTCTTACACACACCCCACACACACTCTTACACACCCCACACACACTCTTACACACCCCACACACACTCTTACACACCCCACACACACTCTTACACAGACCCCACACACACTCTTACACACCTCACACACACTCTTACACACCCCACACACACTCTTACACACACCCCACACACACTCTTACACACACCCCACACACACTCTTACACACACCCCACACACACTCTTACACACCCCACACACACTCTTACACACCCCACACACACTCTTACACACACCCCACACACACTATTACACACACCCCACACACACTCTTACACACACCCGACACACACTCTTACACAGCCCACACACACTCTTACACACCCCACACACACTCTTACACACCCCACACACACTCTTACACACCCCACACACACTCTTACACACCTCACACACACTCTTACACACCCCACACACACTCTTACACACCCCACACACACTCTTACACACCCCACACACACTCTTACACACACCCCACACACACTCTTACACACACCCCACACACACTCTTACACACCCCACACACACTCTTACACACACCCCACACACACTCTTACACACCCCACACACACTCTTACACACCCCACACACACTCTTACACACACCCCACACACACTCTTACACACCCCACACACACTCTTACACACCCCACACACACTCTTACACACACCCCACACACACTCTTACACACACCCCACACACACTCTTACACACACCTCACACACACTCTTACACACCCCACACACACTCTTACACACACCCCACACACACTCTTACACACCCCACACACACTCTTACACACCCCACACACACTCTTACACACCCCCCACACACACTCTTACACACCCCACACACACTCTTACACACACCCCACACACACTCTTACACACCCCACACACACTCTTACACACCCCACACACACACTCTTACACACCCCACACACACTCTTACACACCCCACACACACTCTTACACACCCCACACACACTCTTACACACACCCCACACACACTCTTACACACCCCACACACACACTCTTACACACACCCCACACACACTCTTACACACACCCCACACATACACTCTTACACACAGCCCACACACACTCTTACACACCCCACACACACTCTTACACACACCCGACACACACTCTTACACACCCCACACACACTCTTACACACCCCACACACACTCTTACACACACCCCACACACACTCTTACACACCCCACACACACTCTTACACACCCCACACACACTCTTACACACCCCACACACACTCTTACACACACCCCACACACACTCTTACACACACCCCACACACACTCTTACACACACCCCACACACACTCTTACACACCCCACACACACTCTTACACACCTCACACACACTCTTACACACCCCACACACACTCTTACACACCCCACACACACTCTTACACACACCCCACACACACTCTTACACACCCCACACACACTCTTACACACCCCACACACACTCTTACACACCCCACACACACTCTTACACACACCTCACACACACTCTTACACACCTCACACACACTCTTACACACACCTCACACACACTCTTATACACATCACACACACTCTTACACACCTCACACACACTCTTACACACACTCTTACACACCCTACACACACTCTTACACACCCCACACACACTCTTACACACCCCACACACACTCTTACACACACTCTTACACACCCCACACACACTCTTACACACCCCACACACACTCTTACACACACCCCACACACACTCTTACACACCTCACACACACTCTTACACACCCCACACACACTCTTACACACACCCCACACACACTCTTACACACCCCACACACACTCTTACACACCCCACACACACTCTTACACACACCCCACACACACTCTTACACACCTCACACACACTCTTACACACCCCACACACACTCTTACACACCCCACACACACTCTTACACACCCCACACACACTCTTACACACACCCCACACACACTATTACACACACCTCACACACACTCTTACACACCCCACACACACTCTTACACACACCCCACACACACTCTTACACACCTCACACACACTCTTACACACCCCACACACACTCTTACACACACCCCACACACACTCTTACACACCCCACACACACTCTTACACACCCCACACACACTCTTACACACCCCACACACACTCTTACACACCCCACACACACTCTTACACACCCCACACACACTCTTACACACTCCACACACACTCTTACACACACCCCACACACACTCTTACACACCCCACACACACTCTTACACACCCCACACACACTCTTACACACCCCACACACACTCTTACACACACCCCACACACACTCTTACACACCCCACACACACTCTTACACACACCCCACACACACTCTTACACACCCCACACACACTCTTACACACCCCACACACACTCTTACACACCCCACACACACTCTTACACACCCCACACACACTCTTACACACCCCACACACACTCTTACACACCCCACCCACCCCCTTACACACCCCACACACACTCTTACACACCCCACACACACTCTTACACACCCCACACACACACTCTTACACAAACCCCACACACACTCTTACACACACCCCACACATACACTCTTACACACACCACACACACACTCTTACACACCCCACACACACACTCTTACACACACCCCACACACACTCTTACACACCCCACACACACTCTTACACACACCCGACACACACTCTTACACACACCCGACACACACTCTTACACAGCCCACACACACACTCTTACACACCCCACACACACTCTTACACACTGCACACACACTCTTACACACACCCCACACACACTCTTACACACCCCACACACACACCCCACACACACTCTTACACACCCCACAGACACACTCTTACACACCCCACACACACTCTTACACACCCCACACACACTCTTACACACCCCACACACACTCTTACACACACCCCACACACACTCTTACACACACCCCACACACACTCTTACACACCCCACACACACTCTTACACACCCCACACACACTCTTACACACCCCACACACACTCTTACACACCCCACACACACTCTTACACACCCCACACACACTCTTACACACACCCCACACACACTCTTACACACCCCACACACACTCTTACACACCCCACACACACTCTTACACACACCCCACACACACTCTTACACACCTCACACACACTCTTACACACCCCACACACACTCTTACACACACCCCACACACACTCTTACACACCCCACACACACTCTTACACACCTCACACACACTCTTACACACCCCACACACACTCTTACACACCTCACACACACTCTTACACACCCCACACACACTCTTACACACACCCCACACACACTCTTACACACCCCACACACACTCTTACACACACCCCACACACACTCTTACACACCCCACACACACTCTTACACACCCCACACACACTCTTACACACACCCCACACACACTCTTACACACCTCACACACACTCTTACACACCTCACACACACTCTTACACACCTCACACACACTCTTACACACACTCTTACACACCCCACACACACTCTTACACACACTCTTACACACCCCACACACACTCTTACACACACCCCACACACACTCTTACACACCCCACACACACTCTTACACACACCCCACACACACTCTTACACACCCCACACACACTCTTACACACCCCACACACACTCTTACACACACCCCACACACACTCTTACACACCCCACACACACTCTTACACACCCCACACACACTCTTACACACCCCACACACACTCTTACACACCCCACACACACTCTTACACACCCCACACACACTCTTACACACACCCCACACACACTCTTACACACCCCACACACACTCTTACACACCCCACACACACTCTTACACACACCCCACACACACTCTTACACACCCCACACACACTCTTACACACCCCACACACACTCTTACACACACCCCACACACACTCTTACACACACCCCACACACACTCTTACACACCCCACACACACTCTTACACACACCCCACACACACTCTTACACACACCCCACACACACTCTTACACACCTCACACACACTCTTACACACCCCACACACACTCTTACACACCCCACACACACTCTTACACACACCCCACACACACTCTTACACACCTCACACACACTCTTACACACCCCACACACACTCTTACACACACCCCACACACACTCTTACACACCCCACACACACTCTTACACACCCCACACACACTCTTACACACCCCACACACACTCTTACACACACCCCACACACACTCTTACACACCCCACACACACTCTTACACACCCCACACACACTCTTACACACACCCCACACACACTCTTACACACACCCCACACACACTCTTACACACCCCACACACACTCTTACACACCCCACACACACTCTTACACACCCCACACACACTCTTACACACACCCCACACACACTCTTACACACCCCACACACACTCTTACACACACCCCACACACACTCTTACACACACCCCACACACACTCTTACACACACCCCACACACACTCTTACACACCCCACACACACTCTTACACACCCCACACACACTCTTACACACACCCCACACACACTCTTACACACCCCACACACACTCTTACACACACCCCACACACACTCTTACACACACCCGACACACACTCTTACACAGCCCACACACACACTCTTACACACCCCACACACACTCTTACACACACCCCACACACACTCTTACACACCCCACACACACTCTTACACACCCCACACACACTCTTACACACACCCCACACACACTCTTACACACCCCACACACACTCTTACACACACCCCACACACACTCTTACACACCCTACACACACTCTTACACACCCCACACACACTCTTACACACCCCACACACACTCTTACACACACTCTTACACACCCCACACACACTCTTACACACCCCACACACACTCTTACACACCTCACACACACTCTTACACACCCCACACACACTCTTACACACCCCACACACACTCTTACACACCCCACACACACTCTTACACACACCCCACACACACTCTTACACACCCCACACACACTCTTACACACCCCACACACACACTCTTACACACCCCACACACACTCTTACACACACCCCACACACACTCTTACACACACCCCACACACACTCTTACACACCCCACACACACTCTTACACACACCCCACACACACTCTTACACACCCCACACACACTCTTACACACCCCACACACACTCTTACACACCTCACACACACTCTTACACACACCCCACACACACTCTTACACACCCCACACACACTCTTACACACCCCACACACACTCTTACACACACCCCACACACACTCTTACACACACCCCACACACACTCTTACACACCCCACACACACTCTTACACACCCCACACACACTCTTACACACACCCCACACACACTCTTACACAGATCCCAGACACACTCTTACACACTTCACACACACTCTTACACACCCCACACACACTCTTACACACACCCCACACACACTCTTACACACACCCCACACACACTCTTACACACACCCCACACACACTCTTACACACCCCACACACACTCTTACACACACCCCACACACACTCTTACACACCCCACACACACTCTTACACACCCCACACACACTCTTACACACACCCCACACACACTCTTACACACACCCCACACACACTCTTACACACCCCACACACACTCTTACACACCCCACACACACTCTTACACACACCCCACACACACTCTTACACACCCCACACACACTCTTACACACACCCCACACACACTCTTACACACCCCACACACACTCTTACACACCCCACACACACTCTTACACACCCCACACACACTCTTACACACCCCACACACACTCTTACACACACACACACACTCATACACACACCCCACACACACACTCTTACACACACCCCACACACACTCTTACACACCCCACACACACTCTTACACACACCCCACACACACTCTTACACACCCCACACACACTCTTACACACCCCACACACACTCTTACACACCCCACACACACTCTTACACACCCCACACACACTCTTACACACACCCCACACACACTCTTACACACACCCCACACACACTCTTACACACCCCACACACACTCTTACACACCCCACACACACTCTTACACACCCCACACACACTCTTACACACCCCACACACACTCTTACACACACCCCACACACACTCTTACACACCCCACACACACTCTTACACACCCCACACACACTCTTACACACCCCACACACACTCTTACACACCCCACACACACACTCTTACACACCCCACACACACTCTTACACACCCCACACACACTCTTACACACCCCACACACACTCTTACACACCCCACACACACTCTTACACACCCCACACACACACTCTTAGACACACCCCACACACACTCTTACACACCCCACACACACTCTTACACACCTCACACACACTCTTACACACCCCACACACACTCTTACACACCCCACACACACTCTTACACACCTCACACACACTCTTACACACCCCACACACACTCTTACACACCCCACACACACTCTTACACACCCCACACACACTCTTACACACACCCCACACACACTCTTACACACACCCCACACACACTCTTACACACCCCACACACACTCTTACACACCCCACACACACTCTTACACACACCTCACACACACTCTTACACACCCCACACACACTCTTACACACCACACACACACTCTTACACACACCCCACACACACTCTTACACACCTCACACACACTCTTACACACCTCACACACACTCTTACACACCCCACACACACTCTTACACACCCCACACACACTCTTACACACACCCCACACACACTCTTACACACCCCACACACACTCTTACACACACCCCACACACACTCTTACACACCTCACACACACTCTTACACACCCCACACACACTCTTACACACACCCCACACACACTCTTACACACCTCACACACACTCTTACACACCTCACACACACTCTTACACACACACCACACACACTCTTTCACACCCCTCACACACTCTTACACACCTCACACACACTCTTACACACACTCTTACACACCCCACACACACTCTTACACACCCCACACACACTCTTACACACCCCACACACACTCTTACACACCCCACACACACTCTTACACACCCCACACACACTCTTACACACCTCACACACACTCTTACACACCTCACACACACTCTTACACACACCCCACACACACTCTTACACACCCCACACACACTCTTACACACACCCCACACACACTCTTACACACCCCACACACACTCTTACACACACCCCACACACACTCTTACACACCCCACACACACTCTTACACACACCCCACACACACTCTTACACACCCCACACACACTCTTACACACCCCACACACACTCTTACACACCCCACACACACTCTTACACACACCCCACACACACTCTTACACACACCCCACACACACTCTTACACACCCCACACACACTCTTACACACACCCCACACACAATCTTACACACCCCACACACACTCTTACACACCCCACACACACTCTTACACACACCCAACACACACTCTTACACACCCCACACACACTCTTACACACCCCACACACACTCTTAGACACACCCCAAACACACACTCTTACACACCCCACACACACTCTTACACACACCCCACACACACTCTTACACACCCCACACACACTCTTACACACACCCCACACACACTCTTACACACCCCACACACACTCTTACACACCCCACACACACTCTTACACACCCCACACACACTCTTACACACACCCCACACACACTCTTACACACCCCACACACACTCTTACACACACCCCACACACACTCTTACACACCCCACACACACTCTTACACACCCCACACACACTCTTACACACCCCACACACACTCTTAGACACACCCCACACACACTCTTACACACCCCACACACACTCTTACACACACCCCACACACGCTCTTACACACACCCCACACACGCTCTTACACACCCCACACACGCTCTTACACAAACCCCACACACGCTCTTACACACCCCACACACGCTCTTACACACACCCCACACACGCTCTTACACACACCCCACACACACTCTTACACACCCCACACACACTATTACACACACCTCACACACACTCTTACACACCCCACACACACTCTTACACAGCCCACACACACACTCTTACACACCCCACACACACTCTTACACACCCCACACACACACCCCACACACACTCTTACACACCCCACAGACACACTCTTACACACCCCACACACACTCTTACACACCCCACACACACACTCTTACACACCCCACACACACTCTTACACACCCCACACACACTCTTACACACACCCCACACACACTCTTACACACACCCCACACACACTCTTACACACCCCACACACACTCTTACACACCTCACACACACTCTTACACACCCCACACACACTCTTACACACCTCACACACACTCTTACACACCCCACACACACTCTTACACACACCCCACACACACTCTTACACACCCCACACACACTCTTACACACCCCACACACACTCTTACACACACCCCACACACACTCTTACACACCCCACACACACTCTTACACACCTCACACACACTCTTACACACCCCACACACACTCTTACACACACCTCACACACACTCTTACACACCTCACACACACTCTTACACACACCCCACACACACTCTTACACACCTCACACACACTCTTACACACCTCACACACACTCTTACACACACTCTTACACACCCCACACACACTCTTACACACCCCACACAAACTCTTACACACCCCACACACACTCTTACACACACTCTTACACACCCCACACACACTCTTACACACCCCACACACACTCTTACACACACCCCACACACACTCTTACACACCTCACACACACTCTTACACACCCCACACACACTCTTACACACACCCCACACACACTCTTACACACACTCTTACACACCCCACACACACTCTTACACACACCCCACACACACTCTTACACACCCCACACACACTCTTACACACCCCACACACACACTCTTACACACCCCACACACACTCTTACACACCCCACACACACTCTTACACACACCCCACACACACTCTTACACACCCCACACACACTCTTACACACCCCACACACACTCTTACACACCCCACACACACTCTTACACACCTCACACACACTCTTACACACCTCACACACACTCTTACACACACCCCACACACACTCTTACACACCCCACACACACTCTTACACACCCCACACACACTCTTACACACACCCCACACACACTCTTACACACCCCACACACACTCTTACACACCCCACACACACTCTTACACAGACCCCACACACACTCTTACACACCTCACACACACTCTTACACACCCCACACACACTCTTACACACACCCCACACACACTCTTACACACACCCCACACACACTCTTACACACCCCACACACACTCTTACACACCCCACACACACACTCTTACACACCCCACACACACTCTTACACACCCCACACACACTCTTACACACCTCACACACACTCTTACACACCCCACACACACTCTTACACACACCCCACACACACTCTTACACACACCCCACACACACTCTTACACACCCCACACACACTCTTACACACCCCACACACACTCTTACACACCTCACACACACTCTTACACACCCCACACACACTCTTACACACCCCACACACACTCTTACACACACCCCACACACACTAATACACACACCCCACACACACTCTTACACACCCCACACACACTCTTACACACCTCACACACACTCTTACACACACCCCACACACACTCTTACACACCCCACACACACTCTTACACACACCCCACACACACTCTTACACACCCCACACACACTCTTACACACCCCACACACACTCTTACACACACCCCACACACACTCTTACACACCCCACACACACTCTTACACACCCCACACACACTCTTACACACCCCACACACACACTCTTACACACCCCACACACACACTCTTACACACACCCCACACACACACTCTTACACACACCCCACACACACACTCTTACACACCCCACACACACTCTTACACACCCCACACACACTCTTACACACCCCACACACACACACTCTTACACACCCCACACACCCCAGCCACACACACTCTTACACACCCCACACACTCCCCTCACACACACTCTTACACACCCCACACACCCCACACCCACACTCTTACACACCCCACACACCCCTCACACACACTCTTACACACCCCACACATCCCACACACACACTCTTACACACCCCACACACACTCTTACACACCCCACACACACACCCCTCACACACACTCTTACACACCCCACACATCCCACACACACACTCTTACACACCCCACACACACTCTTACACACCCCACACACACTCCCCTCACACACACTCTTACACACCCCTCACACACACTCTTTCACACCCCACACACCCCACACACACACTCTTACACACCCCACACACCCCTCACACACACTCTTACACACCCCACACCCCTCACACACACTCTTACACCCCCCACCCACCCCCCACACACACTCTTACACACCCCACACACCCCTCACACACACTCTTACACACCCCACACACCCCTCACACACACTCTTACACACCCCACACACCCCTCACACACACTCTTCACCCTCCTGCCATCTGGAAAGAGGTACCGGAGCATTCGGGCCTCACAACCAGACTGTGTAACAGTTTCTTTCCTCAAGCCATCAGACTCCTCAACACCCGGGACTGAACTGTTCTACACTCTCACACACACACACACACACTCTCACTCAGGACTGAACTGTACCTGACTTTCTTTCTCTCTCTCTCTCTCTCTCTCTCACTCTCTCTGTCTCACACACACACACAGACACACACACATAACTTATATTCTTCTATACTTATTGCACTACCTCAACCCTTGTGTTTATTTCATCTGCTGCTATATTTATATTTATGTTTATTTCTATTTTGCACTTCCTCAACCGCTGCTTCTGTATTTTTACATAATACATGTTGTCAGGTCACAAAGTTCATCATCATCTCATTTTATTTCATTTCATTTCCATTTCACTGCACGTTCTTTTTCTTTTTTCGGCGCTAAGTGTCCTGTGTTTTTGTGTTGTCTTTTATGTATTTATTATTTCTGCACTGTCTTGTTGTTGCTCTGTTTGCACCTAGCTGCACACTGTACACTTTATGTGT
>NC_080738.1:20512697-20515197 GCF_019097595.1 Hemibagrus wyckioides | reverse complement strand
ACGTCCTTTTGTGTGTATGTACCTCCTGTGACAAAGCAGCACGATGAAGAGGTCAGTGTTTTACCTTCTGCTTCGTTATAATAGAAACTAACATTATATAACATTAGCATGCTGCTGTGTTTTAGAACATTAACTTTTAGAGAGTCTGGGTTTAACATTTCTGCCCTGTAGAGTCGACTTTCTAAATGATAACAAGTGGATTTTTTTAGGTATGAAAGTAATAAAAAGACTAAACCTGAAATGGTTGATCAGGTTTGGTGAAAGATTTTGTAAACGATCAAAGTCTGAGGAGTTTAAGATGAATTTAGATTAAACATGACATTAGTTTAAAGATTACAGTTCTTTTAGTCATAATAAGATTTACCCTGGTCAGTGTTTTTGTGTAACATTTAAAAGTGTTTCTGAAACGCTGCTGCAACCATCTGTAGGAGTTTTATGAGGATTATCCCTGAGACAGAAGGTTCTTACACAGCAGAGGGGTTAGAACACTGCAGGAACGTGATTTATGTAACGTTGTGGACCTACTGAACATTGTGTATCTGTGTATTTGTGAGCACTCATTTCTATACATTTTATAAATCTGTACTTTAATAACAGCATCTGACCCTAAAGCTAGAGCTACATGATGATGTTATGCGGTTTTACCTCTGTAATATTTCCCGTTCATGTGAGCAGCGTGACACTGGTTCATCCACCAGCCTGAGCCGTCCTGCTTAGCGCAGTTCCCGCTGTACCTGTCGTTATCTCGGTCAGGTGTGCTGAACTGCAGGCCGTTGTGAGATGTGTGAGCTTTATCACTCACATCGTCTCCGAAGGCGAACCCGTCGAACGCGTCCCCGGCGTCTCCTCCGAAATAGTAAGCGTAGGTCAGGCGGTACTGATCGGCCTCGGGACCCACTTTAAACACAGCATAATCTGCATATCTGCAGAAATGAAAAGTTTCAGATAAACATGAATTACAACAAATGGAGTTGACCAGCACGACCTACGCAAATAACCTCCACTGGTCTAAACCTGACGTGTACAAACAATGGCTTCTGATTTCCACAGCCTGAAACTCCTGATGGCTCCTGATCAGGAGGTTCAGGAGGTTACTTGCATGTTCCTCACAAATTCTTACTTTTTCATGCCATCCCAGTCCACCATCTCGATCCGCAGCACATACGGAATGGCGGACTGAACAGAGAGCAGGTGGATCTTCTCGTTTCCGAGCCAGAACTCTGTGCTGTCATCAGGAGAGAGATAACCGAAGCCTTCTTTATACGGGATCCAGTTTCTGTTGAAGTTAACACTGCCATCACGCCTCTGAAACACACACAAACACACACACAGCTCATTACGAGGGTCTCTGTGCATCATTCAGGAAACTGCCAGGAGGTTTAAAAGAAGTGTTGTGTGTGCTTTACCCTCTGAAGTACGGTCCAGCCTCGGCCCGAGCCGTCGATCTCACAGTACACGAGGAACGGCGTGGGTGCTTTGGCAGGCTGGACGTAATACAGGCCACTAACTTTACCACCCTTATTAGCAATCTCCTGACAATCTGAGAAACAAAGATCAGGAAATCATTTCTGATGTGTTAGATAGTGATGGACAGTCAGGTGGTGATGGATGTTATTTTTATTAATGGAGTGTTAATGGCCAGTTGAACCACAGCACTGGTGTTGTTTTATTCGTACCTTTCCCAGTGATGGGCTGAATGGTTACTGAGTCTTTACAGGGCAGTTTACACTTCTGCTCGAGCTGAAGAGATAACTGCTTTAGATCCGTAAGACGCTTCTCGTTGGCTGCCAGTGTCGCCTGCAGATCACTGACCACACAGACCAAGTAATAACTCTTTTAAACAATTTTAACTTTTAACTTTGAAGTGTAGGACTTCCAGACATTAGATGTAAAAAAAACCCAAAATCTTTTAAGAAATTTAAACTGCAAACTGCAAAAGGTTGTCTAGGGTTTGTTCTAATAATTTTTATGTCATTATTTCAGTTGAATCTGTAAGTATAAGTGTGTCACAGTTTCAGAAGGAATCACTCACTAAATCTGTTCCTCCTGAGTGAGAATACTTCTCTCGAACCGCAGCACATCGTCCAGCATGTTCGAGGACTTCTGGATGTACAGATCTTTAACAGAAATTAAACAGAAATCAGCCATGTTTCACTTTATTCCACTTAACTCTGAATATCTAGTACATTTCTCATTAAAAGTGATCACATCTATATATTTATATGTTAGTCTGATCATACACGAATCAGTTCCTCCTCCCGATTTAACTGGAATTAACACACTTTAACTGGTCACTTTTAAACTGTCCTGGCCACATGAGGCCATATTTCTATGCAGAGGTTTTGTGGTAGAGCCCGGTGCTGGCTGTGTAGTGCGTTAGTCCTGAACTTACCTGGTGAAGATTTCTGAGCCTGAGTCTGTGAGTCCTTCAGATACACCACTTTATCCTGAGCTCCTCTGGTCAGGTTGGAAATCTCCTGCAGGAGCTGGTCCATGTGAT
>NC_080738.1:20500197-20507697 GCF_019097595.1 Hemibagrus wyckioides | reverse complement strand
TGGACAACATTACATCCTGAAGGTTTAATTAATGTGCATGTAAAAATGGGCAAGCAGACAGCTATTCTTCCATTATATGTTGTGCAGGGGGACTACCCTCCACTGTTTGGCAGAGTGGTTGGGTCAGATCAAACTGAACTGAAAAAAAAAATAAGAACAGTAAAAGTGAAAACACTAGAAACAGTGTTGCAGAAAATCAAATCGAAAATAACACTGAAATCTGAACACAAACCCAAATTTTGCCAGCCCAGGGTTGTTCCGTATGCACTCCGCCCCAAGGTTGAGGCCGAACTGAACCGTCTCACAGAAATTGGGGTATTGTCCCCTATACAGTACAGCAAATGGGCTACTCCTATAGTCCCAGTTGTAAAGAAAGATGGATCTGTATGCATCTGTGGTGACTTTAAAGTGACCCCGTTCTGCACATTGAACACTATCCTCTTCCACGCATTGAGGATTTGTTTGCGTCACTATCAGGAGGACAATGTTTCAGTAAATTGGATTTGTCACATGTGTACCTACAGATGAGGGTTGAGGAGGAGTCCAAGCAATTTCTTACAATTTCCACCCAGAAAGGGCTATTCCAGTACAACCGCCTTCCATTTTGGATTGCTTCAGCACCAGCCATATTCGAGAGAGCTATGGACCAAGTATTGCTGGGTCTGTCAAACGTCCATTGTTACCTGGATGACATCTTAGTAACTGGACGGACTGAAGCTGAACACCTGGAAAACCTGGACGCAGTTCTTGGACGGCTGAAGCAGTTCGGCCTACATGTTGAAAAAAGTAAGTGTGACTTCTTTAAAGACTCATTGGAGTACCTGGGTCATATAATTGATGCAGAAGGTTTGCACAAGTCACCTGAAAAAGTAAGAGCAATTGTTGAGGCTCCAACACCATCCAGTGTCACACAGCTGAGATCATTTCCTGGCTTGTTAAACTATTATGGGAGGTTTATACCCAGTCTGGCCACCATAGTGAATCCTCTAAACTCCCTGCTGTGTAAAGGGAAACGTTGGCAGTGGTCAGTCAAGTGCGACACTGCATTCAGAAAGGCAAAAGAGCAACTAGTGTCACAAAATGTCTTACGTTATGACCCCCAGAATGTCATCCGCCTTGCATGTAATGCATCACCTTATGGTACTGGGGCTGTTATTTCACACGTTGCCCAATGGTGAAGAAAGGCCGGTAGCATTTGCATCGCGCACACTCAGCAAGGCAGAACAAAATTATGCACAAATTGAGCGCGAGGCTTTAGCAATAGTGTTCGGAGTCCGAAAATTCCATCAGTATCTCTATGGACGAAAGTTCACACTTTTCACAGACCATCGCCCACTCACCACGATCTTTGGTGCACAAAAAGGAGTTCCGTCTATGGTAGCTGCTCGAATGCACAGGTGGGCATTGTTTTTGTCTGCGCATAACTACAATATTGAGTATAAAAAGGCTGAACATCATGCGAATGCCAACGGCCTGTCCCGCTTACCGTTACGAGTGGAGCATAGAGAGAAAAAGGATGCGGTAGATTTATTCTACCTTGGACAGATGGAGAAACTTCCTGTCAGGGCCTCTGATATTCGATGTGAGACGCTGACTGACCCAACCTTGTCAGCAGTCCTTGAAATGGTCACAAAAGGGGGTCAAAATGGAAATCTGCCCAGTAACAATGAACTTACACCTTTCATTGCCAGACACGATGAACTGTCCGTGCAACATGGATGTTTAATGCGTGGTATGAGAGTCATTGTTCCACAAAAGCTGCGCAACAGAGTACTTGAAGAATTGCACAGTGGTCACCGTGGAATTGTCCGAATGAAAGCAATTGCTCGCAGCTACGTGTGGTGGCCAGGTCTCAATGCTGACATTGAGCTGCAGGTAAAAAGGTGTCAGTCATGCCAACAGGTACAAAAAATGCCATGTCACGCACCCCTCCACCCATGGGAGTGGCCAAGAAAGCCATGGGAGCGTATTCACGTAGACTTTGCGGGGCCATGCGAGGGCCATATGTATCTGGTTGTGGTTGATGCACATTCTAAGTGGCCTGAAGTGCAGTTAATGACATCAACAACTGCAGAAAAAACAATTGAAGTCCTGCGGAACCTCTTCAGTCATTATGGAGTGCCTGAGGTCCTCGTGAGTGATAATGGACCACAGTTTGTTGCACAGGAGTTTGCAGCTTTCTTGAAGGGCAACAATGTAAAACACATCCGTTCAGCTCCATATCATCCAGCTACCAATGGGCAGGCTGAAAGGTTTGTTCAGTCTCTGAAACAAGCATTGAAGGCCTCAAGGGCTCATCTACTCTACAGAGATGGCTTGATTCATTCTTGCTAATGTATCGCAACACACCACACCCAACAACAAAGGAATCTCCCTCCATGTTGTTTGTAGGACGCCAGCTACGCACACGTCTGGATGCTCTGAAACCCAGTGTATTAGCTTCTGTGCGATCTTCACAGACTGCCCAGATCCTTCGCCAAGCTGGTCATTCAAGGCCAAGACGGTTTGAAATCGGTGATACAGTGCTGGCTCGAGATTACAGGGGGAGAGAGAGATGGACATCAGGTGTGGTGACTGCTCGAAGTGGGCCAATATCTTACACTGTGGATGTAGGAGCTTCTGAGGAATGGAGACGCCATGCGGATCAACTCTTGTCCATTCCCAGTAAAACAGTTCAAACGCAGGGGGCACAGCCATCTGATACTAGTGAGGTGCCTGCTCCTGTACAAACCTCTGGAAGTGTCATTCCTTCCACACCATCACAGAAGGAGCTACATGTTTCCAGTGACTCACCAGCAGAGAGCCAGTTAGCACAGGGCATATCTGATATTTCATCTGTGCCAGTCAGACGTTATCCACGTAGAGTAATTAAGCCTCCAAACCGTCTGACATTGTAGAAGTAAAAAAAAAAAGAAATGTGAACCTTGCGGAACTGTAATTAGTTGTTAGTGGGCCTGTTCTGTAATGGGGCAGAATAATCCCCGAACCGGCTCGAGGCAAGAGGCAGTCTACCCTCTACCTCTAGAATGTATTCCTGAAAATTGTTACGATTATATTGTTACTTCTGGAGTAAGAGGGGAGGAAATGTTATGTATGGGGTTTTGACATGTTGTTCCCTCAGGTGCAGGTAATAAAATGTTGTATATTGTCAATAAATAAAAAGAGAGTAGAAGTAAGGTATCCATGAGTGTAAGTTGTGTTATTAATTGTCCCTAAATTGTTTTCCCGAAGGTTATGGTATAGACAAACATAACACCTTTCAGCACAACAACAACCCAAAGCATGCAGCCAAGACGAGGATAGAGAAGCTTTAGGACTGATCTGAATGTTCTAGCGTGGCCTGATCAAAGCCCAGACTTGACCTTCATCAAGGATCTGGTGAAAGAGCTGAAGTTCACTGAAACTCCTCATCTAATGTGATTGAACTTGAGAAGATCTCCCATGAAGAGTGTAGGAACCTGCCAAAATCCAGGAGTGTAAAGCTTGTAGAGACCTGGGAAGGCTCGAAGCTGGAATTGCAGGGGAACAATCATTATTAATATGGCTACAGATGTAGCACTGCAGTTAGCCTTCAGTTAGCCAGCAAATAGCCTACAGTTAGCCAGGAATTAGCTTGCAGTTAGCCTACAGTTAGTTTGCTGTTAGTCTACAGTTAGTCTCGAGTTGGCCTACAGTTAGTTTGCTGTTAGCCTACAGTTAGCCTCCAATTGGCCTACAGTTAGTTTGCTGTTAGCCTACAGTTAGCCTCCAATTGGCCTACAGTTAGCTTGCAGTTAGCCTACAGTTAGCTTGCAATTGGCCTACAGTTAGCTTGCAGTTAGCCTACAGTTAGCCTCCAATTGGCCTACAGTTAGCTTGCAGTTAGCCTACAGTTAGCCTCCAATTGGCCTACAGTTAGCTTGCAGTTAGCCTACAGTTAGCCTCCAATTGGCCTACAGTTAGCCTGTAATTGGCTTACAGTTAGCTTGCAGTTAGCCTACAGTTAGCTTGCAGTTAGCCTACAGTTAGCCTGCAATTTTCCTACAGTTAGCCTACATTTAGCCCACAGTTAGCCTATGCTACATGATGCTATCAGATGTCTTCATACCCAGATGGAGTGGAATCTAAAGAGGGTCCAGCTTTGGGTCAGGGTTTATCTAACCAAATGACTGAATTAATAACCTACAGTATCTCAGGTTTAATATTCAGTGTTAGCACTGAGTAACTCACCTAAAGTTTTATGTACAAAATTGATCTCAATAAACCTGTTTAAATTTCATCCCAATCCAATAAACATGTAATAAATAATGCAGGACCAGTGTGCTGTAGACATTTCTTATTAGTGCAGCTGGTGTTTCAGAGTAATTACTCTTTAATATTTCACACTGCACATGCATATGAATGTCATAAAAATACTATTATTTAATCCCATAAAGTCTGTTTTCAACATTAATATCACCTTCAGTATCAGTCTTCCCTTTTTTACTAAAAGAGTCTTTTTCAGTTGAGGTCATCAGGGTGTGTGTCATGGAGCGGTCAGGAACAATGTAACAGAAAATAACAGAATCCATGTGAATGAAGGAAATCCGACAATAATAAGTGATAAGTCTAGTCATCAAACCCGTCGTTAAATCAGTTTCCTTGAGTCCACAGTTAACATGCTGCTTATGTCCATTTAAAATGATCTTTATTGCAAAATATGATGTTCAATATTGACAGTTTCTTTTATAAAGTTCACACTAAATGGTTCATTCAGCTAGTTTTGTTAATGGCAATAATCTGTGTAAATAAATGTTCCTAATAATATGACCAGAGGATATAATATGTGTATAATAATATGACTCTTCACCACCTTCATTATGTTAGAGTAGTGTTTCTGACCTGCAGGTGGCATCACAACACCATTACAAAATCACACCAGAAATAGAGCCAAGACCAGTGGCGTCTGGTGGTAAAAAATGGGGGGGGGGGGGGGGGGGGCAAACAAACTTCAGATGAGAGTGTGAGTACTGTAGGAGTGTATCAGGTACTGATCAGGTGATTCTGGATCATTACTGCTGAGAGAAAATACTCAAGATGTTTCTGTTAAAACATGTAATACATCTACTATCAATCAGTGACTTTCAGTTCAATGTGGGCTTATTATCAGTAATGAAGGTAATCATTAAAACACACACACACACACACATGCACACAAACACATGCACACACACACACACACACACACACTGGAAAGTTGTCTAATCACAGGCCAGTGGCACTATTTGAAAGTAAATTTTGCTCTCCTGGCTTGTACATTTCTCAATGATCTTCTGGTTAAAGGTCAGTCATTTCAGTGACCAGTCTCTTTTCCAGTGACAGCATGGCCAATGCATTCAGCCTCTCCTGGGTCATGCTATCTCTCAGAAACTTCTTCATTCTCTTGTGAAAGAGTATTTTTGTAAAGATTGAACAGATTTTGTTTTACCTCAAGATATTTCTCTTGCTTCCACATTAATCAGTACTTGTTCTAACTGACCATCTGCTCTAACCAGGAAAAAATGCAATGGATGGGTTGAAAAAATTTGGCTTTTTTGGGGCAACTGGTGGGTTTTTATTTTCGATTATAAACATGATATTTTATTAATGTTTCTGTCAAACTAACTCTACAATAAAGTACAAATTGTAATGTTGAGGTTTTAATAATATTCTTCAGTTTAGCCAATAAAGTTGAGGAGAGTCCTGTCCAGTCAGACTTCAGTCCTGATTAGTGGGATATTGTAATTGTTGCACTTGTTAAACCAAACTCAAAGTTAAGCTCAAAGTTGTTAGCAAAGCTGTGCTTTTACCATCATCATGCCAAAGTGGGGTAAATATAAAAAGTCTTACAGAAAAGAATGGGACAGCGACCCGTCTCTAAAAACATGGAGTTCACCTGAGGCTAGGCAACGAGTCAACGAGTGTAAATCCTGTCCATCAGAAATCAAAGCACAGATAAACTATTTAAGGGAACATGCTAACACAAAAAAACACAAATCACGCTGTGCTCCAAGTGTTAAAGCTTTTACTGTCAGCAGGAGCAGGTCAGTGTCTGATCAAGGATGACCGAAAGCACCATGAAATTAGAATCGATGCCTACATCTCTTGTCACACTTCAATAAATGGTGGACGATTTGTCAGACATTTTGAAAGATGGGAACGTTCCAAATGCACCGGACAAAGTGCACAACCGTTATCGAATCTGTCCTCTCACCACACTTCAGAGAACTTGAGGAGGACATTGGCGAGTCTCCATATTCCCTGTATCTTGATGAAAGCAGTGACATATCCGTGAACAAACTTCTCTGTATTTGTGTGAAATACCAGTCAAAAAAACACAAGTTTGTAAGTACATATCTTGTACTCGTGGACCTGACAGATGCTGAAGTCATATCAGACACTGTTGTTGTCTTTATATCCCAGAACGCTCTGCAGATCAAAAACATGATGGGCATTGGTTGTTAAACCCCATTCTGTATTCACCCTACTTAAACAGATGCAGCCACACCTACAGCTTATTCATTGTGTTTGCCATTCACTTGTTGCAAATAAAGCACTGCAGCTTCTTCTGAGCAACACAGAATACATGATTAGAGAAACCTACAACTAGTTTTCTCATTCAGCAAAGCGGCAGAATGACTACAGGAATATATACGAGACTGTTAATAACGGGGCCTGCCGATGTCCAAGCTGTACCTGTTGGCTTGTGATGGCTGACTTCACTGACTGTATTGTGGATCAAAAAGATGCCCTCACACTGCACTGTAACATGGCTTCAAACCAAACTCAAACCAAGCGTATGAGTAATGACAAGCAGCGCAGGGAACTTGACCTCACAGATACTCCTCTCCCCTCTGGATGTGGACCTGGGTACCACATTTATGGACCAACTGGAGGAAAGCAGGTTAGCCCTCGACATAAAAGAGAGATTTTCTTTGCGTTGTGTGGATTTTCTGAAGGAACAGCAGTACCAATTGCGCTGACCTGCTTCACTGGAAATGTTGTGCAAACTGGAGCTCCTGTGCCCAAAATCCCTTATGTCCACTTTAAATAGCCCTGAAGTAAAGAACCCTGCCAGCTGATCTTTTCTCATGCCCGACTGATGCATTAGAATCACAGTGGAGGAATGTGGCATCAGCAGGCTTCTCTGATGATCAGGACATTGACCAGTTTTGGCTGGAAGTCGAAGCGTTTAAAGATGCAGGACACAAGTGTTTCCAGGAATTAGCACAAGGTGCCATAAGACTTCTTGTTCCCAATGCCCATGTCGATCCAGCAGTTTCCCTGGTCTCACATTTGAAAGATGATACTAGAAATCACATGGGACTACCGCTACTCTCCAGCATCATGGACGTGTGTACTGACCTGGCCAGAAATAGCTGGACCTCTGCAACTTTCAAACCTCGGCAGTTTCTGGAGCGATTTGACTCAACAATGTATTAATCACTGTGCTTGTGACTGTAAAAAGTTTGTTCTGTAACATTTTAAGAGACGTTCTCATCA